>NC_060268.1:6813970-7113970 GCF_021613505.1 Equus quagga | reverse complement strand
TAAAAATTGGAGAATCCTGGTATCCTATTAAACTATGATTAAATATTATAGAATGAATTGTTCATAGGACACTGCTATATCAGGACTTTAGAACAATTATCATTGTTTACAGATTGATTTATAGGACATACAGATGAGATTGTTCCATAATGGAGCAGGGAGTAACACATAAAAATATAATATATACTATCGACATTTAATTCTGACTGGAATGATTTAATAAGATTTATGTAGAGAATATGTTAGAAAATTTTCAAATATCTGTTGAGGGATATAAAATAAACAATAAACAAAAGAAAAATTTCATCTTCTTGGATAATAAGCCTCTATGTTGAAAACTGGTCATTCTTTCCAACTTAAAATACCTTACATTGATACAATTCAATCAAACTCTCAATGGTATTTTGTGAAATACTACAAGATAATTATGCAGTATCTGAAAAAAACAACCAAAAATAGCTTGCAAAGGCATAGTGACTTTACTAGACATTCTAATACATGTAAGTTATACATTAATTAAGTAGGACAGTCAGGATGATTGATGGGCAGGTCAGAGGAATTGAATGTAGTCTTAAAACAGATCCAGGAACTTACAAAAATTTGTACACAATACATGTAGCATTTCAAATATGCGAACAAAGGTCTGTTTCCACAATAAATCATTGGATAATAAGTGTAATGATACAGAAAAAAGAGGGAAAGGATGGCCGCAGGGCCCTGCTTCCTGCTCTTGGCTGTAGAACACCAGAGTTCTAGGCCCTGAAGAACCAGCATGTGGCCCCAGGGTAGACTCTTGCTACAGCGCTGGCTAGCCTCTCTGGGAAAAACAAATGCTTTCTCTTTGTTTTTGGAATTCTGAGCATTCTCCTTATTTTCTTGTCAGCTAAGCTATATGTTTAAATATTTTTATCCAACATTTTAAAATATTTTGTACCAGAAGATGGTTTTCAGGCTATGTAATCCTCCAGATTACGAAAAATAGAAAATGTCTTGCACTTTCCATCATATCCAAGGGGTCATAAAATAAAAAAGCCATCCAGGGAGTTTCTTTTCCACTGCTACCTGTCTTTCTTTAAAGCAGGAGAACAAAACAAAACTATCCTTAGATTCAGCTCTGATTTTCAATATTGAAAACCCCCCGGGTTACATCATTGGGCTGATTTGCAGGTAGAGTAAGAATGTAGTCTAGAGCTTCAAGTAATTGATGGTTTATGAATAGTGATAGAACAAACACCTACATTTAATTGATCTTCCCCATTCTGAAACAGATGTTTTTCTTCACACTTACTGTTTCTTCTTAAAGTAGCTTAAAATACAATCAATCTTTTGGTTTTTCTTCAATATGTAAATCTTACAGTATATTTCACAACAGTGAGGACAAGATAAATAATTTGGCTCATGATTCTCAACAAGAGTTCTTAGCCTAGAATTTATTTTCTGTAAACACTTATATGTTAAGGAATATTGGCTAAACACTAGCAATTAAGGTGAAACTTCTGGAATGCTTCTTTTTCTTTTTTTTTGTTTAGCATATTATTTTATCTTGAATGAAAAATGCTATTTGGATGGTAAAGAAAAAAAATATAAACCAGTTACACTCACTATAAACAAAGCAATGGTAGAGACTTGCTAACTCCTTATCTGTGACAGAAAGATGCATCTGGTCACCTGACAGGAGAACTTTTTTTTTTTTTGAGAAAGATTAGCCCTGAGCTAACATGTGCCACCAATCCTCTTTTTGCTGAAGAAGCCTGACCCTGAGCTAACATCCATGCCCATCTTCTATTTTATTTGTGGGATGCCTACCACAGCATGGCTTGATAAGCAGGGCATAGGTCCATGCCCGGGATCTGAACTGGCGAACCCCGGGTCGCTGAAGCAGAGTAGGCAAACTTAACCACTACGCCACCAGCAGGCCTTGGAACTTAGTTTTATAACTTGATGATAAATTAAATCGTAAAGACATCAAACAATCACACACACACATGCTTAGAATAATTATCACTAAAAGGAAACATAAACTGTGTAATATCAATTCCATAAGTTGGGCAAACACAATTGACTCAATTCTTGAAAACACTGGGAGAAATAGGAGCCTAAATAATTATTAGAAGTGATACCCTTCTAAAAGAAGAGGAATTTAAAACATTACCATTTCTGGGTAGTAGCTTTTAAAAAATTATAGAATATTTTGGAATTAAGCATATTAGTATTACACTTGCCACGTTTCTTGAAAGTCAGTGGTGTATTAGATTTGAATATTTGGATTTGAGTACTAACTAAGCATTGACTTTGAGCAAGATACACATTCACACACACAATGGGATTAATAATGCCCACATCACAAGGAAGGAGTGACTAAATATACACAAAATACCTAGAATATTTTTCACATCGTATGACCATAATCAAGAATATTTTTCCTGCCCTTAAATAAAATTGAAAAAGAAAAAAAATAAGCCTGAGGAATTCACTTTAGCTGTCTTTTATAATACTCTTGACTTGCACATGAAGTAAAAAGAACACATTCATTTTGCCTTTCTCTGGTATTTATTTGATTTTTGTGTAAACTGAGCATATTTTCTTTTTTCCTTCTTTTCATGACTCTCTCTGTTTGCAACCTATACAAACATATGTAATGCATAATACTTCAGAAAATGTGAAAAGTGTTATATTGATATGCTTAACTCTAAAATATTCTATAGTTTCTCAAAAGCTGCAGCCCAGAAATGATGTTCTAAATTCCACTTCTTTTAGAATGGTATCATCTCTAACAATTATTTACACTTGTATTTCTCCCAATGTTTTCAGGAATCAGTAAGTCAATTATGTTTTGCCAAACTTAAAATTTTAGTTTATAGGATTATTGATTAGTGTTTTTCTAACTTGTGCATAAAATAATTGCAGTAAATATAAAAAGAAAAGATCACATGAATAGATAGTAGTAGTTTTTCTGAAAGGACATGTGAAGGATTAAAATATTGAATTATTTTTATTTGTATCCTGTACAAATTTTGATCATATATAATACATGATATTAAAAGCATGAAAGAAATTAATATGCTAACCAGTTAATAATTAAATATAAGCTATTTCTAAAATAGTAGGGATATATAAAGTGAATTAAAGAGTTAATTAGATAGTAGAAGCAATTTTAAAATAAATAAACATAGGTAAGCAGTTTGGGGTGTTAAGTTGCTTATAGTATTGGGTTTTCTGGGTATGCAGGGCATGCTGTTTTTATCCTATAAGAAAAATATATCCACTTTGCTCTCCTTTTAATACCCACTCTAGGATTTCTAGTCCCATAGATCCTGACTCAGTCCTATATGTCTTTATACTTTCTGGAAGGATTTGATATAGTAAACATTTTTCCAATGGTAATTAGAACATATCTTCATACAGTAACTTCTCCTTACTTAGTTTTATGTGTTATAATGGTTGGCTGATTCATATAAATTTTCTTCAAGTATTATATTACCTGTTCTACCGTAATTTAGAAATATGCCAATTTAGACTTCACCATATAGACTAAACTAAGGAAAATAAAAGTCAC
Organism: Equus quagga; assembly: GCF_021613505.1. NCBI lineage: Eukaryota > Metazoa > Chordata > Mammalia > Perissodactyla > Equidae > Equus > Equus quagga. The sequence goes on along the minus strand of NC_060268.1, from coordinate 7,110,414 downwards.
AATGCCAATATAGTGATAAAAGAAAGCAATATAGCATCATTTCCAACAGAGTTTTAAAGGAAAGTGGAGCTGCTCACATAATGCAGTGGTTGATGGCTGTCTGCAGAGCATGAGGCTCTCAGTGTCACTAAAATATCCCACTTCCTTTCAGGCACTTGCTGTAAATGTTCATGACAGCTGCTTTCATGCAGGTGAACAAGGCAACAGCATTTTAATCCTCACTCTGCAAGAAGGATTGGTCACAGAAAAAAAGTGACTTCAATTATTTTCTAACAAATAACAGGTGAAGGAAATTGTACTACTTATAGAATGGTCATTTCCTACACAGTGACATTTCATTCAAAATACATCATTCTAAACAAATAAAGTAAAGTAAAATAAATTGACAAGCTCTTATGCTCCACATGTCCTTAGAGTCCTCTCAATTCCAAAAGGAAGACTGTGACTATTGATTTTTTTTGTAGAAGAGTAATTCCATATCCTTCGGAGCTTAATCATTATAGGTGACAATGGGATTTGAGGAACGAAAACAAGATGCCTTATTGTCAATGTATTTTTCTACTTTGAATCAAATTCTTTCAGAATCATTGCTAGTACAATAGAGTACCTGGGGAAACTAAAATAATAAATTCAAAAATAACACACATGTTTCTAAGTCCAAAATGTGTTATCTCTTCTGATTCTCTCAAAAACATGTGAAATAGAAAAGGCAAACATTGGTAAATGAGAACACCATATTTAGAGAGAGTGACATTCACATAGCAGCATTAAATTTTGGTAGAACCATATTTTTTTTTCTTTTTCGTATCACACCACAAAATTAGTCTTTCTCCTTCTCCCCTTCTACTTGATGTTAGGTTAAAATTAAAATGGAATATTTATAGATGGCCTCATCTATAAATGGCTCTTACTTTTATGTAATAGCTTTTACTTTTATATAAATTGGCTTGCCTATAGTAAGATAACAGAAAATATATATATTGACCTCCGACCCTGGCTCCTGGCAAAGATCTCCTAAAACCCTTGGACTTTCCTCAGTGAAGCACTAGGAGCATCTTTTGTTCTATTTGGTCTTGGACCCTGCTTCCTGGCACAGAGTTCCTAAATCCCTTGGAATTCCTTGGATGATAGCTGTGTCTTTTGTTCTAAAGAGGTGACTCTGGGTGGGCTCCGGGATGGGGGCTGATCCCCAGACAGACCAAGATTAGAGGCTTAGGATGTTCAGCCCCACTAGCCATTCTCCAAAGAGGGGAGAGGGGCAGGAAATGGAGTTAATGTTCAGTCATGCCCACGTGATGAAGCCTCTATTAAAAATACCCCAAAGTATGGGATTCAGAGAGCTTTGAGATGCAGGTACTGGGAGAGAGATGCACCCCAAATCCACAGGGACAGAAGCTCCGGCACTCAGTACCTGCTCAGGCTTCCCCCTGTGGATATCTTCTTCTGGCTCTTCATCTGTATCCTTTCTCACAGCCTTTATATGGGATATATACATGTATATCTTCTTCTGGCTGTTTATCTGTATCCTTTCTTACATCCTTTATAGTAAAGTAAACAGGTAAATGTAAATAAGTGTTTCCTTGACTTCTGTGAGCTGTGGTAGCAAATAATTGAACCCAAGGGAGGGAAAATCATGGGAATCTCAGATTTGTAGCCAAATTGGACAAAAGTTGTGGGTGATCTGGGGACCTACTGCTTGCAATTGAACATCTGAAGTGGGAGGGGGGCCACCTCGTAGAACTAAGCCCGTAACCTATGGGATCTGATGGTATCTGCAGGTAAAAAGTGTCAGAATTGAGTAAATTGTAGGACACTCAGTGTCACAGAGAATTGCTTCATGTGGGGAAAACCGCCACACATCTGGTGTCAGAAATGTTGTGAGTGTGGTAATAGTGTGCGAGTAATGGGGAAAACCGCCACACATCTGGTGTCAGAAATGTTGTGAGTGTGGTAATAGTGTGCGAGTAATGAAGAGACACACAGGAGAAAAAGTGGGTTTTTCTTACAGATGTGTTTTAAGGAACACTAAATAGTTGTATACAATAAATAAATAATGACTAAAAATTTTAAATCTGTATTAACGTAAAAAAACGTTTCTATCTCCTGTGTCTCTCAAACCTCACCCTTCTCAAAGCCATCTTTTATTGTGCTATTCAAAAGTAAGTTCTCTCATCTCTAGGGCCCCATATTGATTTATTTTCATTTCTTTTATGTCAGATTAGGTGATGTTCACAAAATTATGGAAATAAACTGTTCCTTGGTTTTAGAAGTTTTCTTTACTACTTAAACATTTTTTTTCTTCACCAAGACTGGAAATTCTTTGACATGAGAATGAGTTTCAACTACTATTTGTATTTTCTAGAGCACATGCCTCAAATCAGTGTGTAATTGTGGATAGGAGGGATACACAAATTTAAAAAAAACTAAACAACAGATGATTGGTAGAGAGATATAAAGATAGAATGAAAGGAAACTAATTGTTAACACCAGTTTTTAGGCGAGAAATTTCATAAGAGGCATGTAGGATTCTTGTTGCAGGGGGGTAATCCATGTGAGTAGTGAGCTGGTCAAGAGTCCCTGTGATGGCCCCTGTGACAGAGGTCACTATCAACAGATAACTGAGGGCAGGGAGCAGAGGTTATTCATTATTTGGTCTCTGGTGTTTATCATAATACATTATGGGCACATAAAAGCTGTTTCCTGATCACTTGATAGAAAAATGATACTATAACTTCATCACACATTTTCTTAAGCCCACAATTTTTAAAGAAAAATCCCCATTTAGCTTTATAAATTACTATGTACTATCCAAATAAAAGCTACAGAAAAATAATATAGCATATGTGTAATAATTTGAGATAAGTGGAAAAGAAAAAATATTAGAGATAAGCCAAATGTTTTTAATAATATACCAATATTTTTTCCATTATTTGAATTCAAGCTACTAATAATAAGAAAAAATTCCGTCACAAAAATACTAGTTTTTAGTTGACTTTAATAATTGTAAGGGCATTTTCATATACTTAATTGCATATGAATCCTAAAATATCCTAGAATCATAATCATTTACTTAGAAATAAGGGAATTAACATTCAAAGAGTATGTTTCAGATGATCAGGACCAGACACCATATAATGAACAGATTTTATTACATAATTTTTCTTTCCTCACTGATAGGACTGTAATAAGTGATTTATTGTATTGCCTTTTTCGGTTTTGGATTATGCATATCTGTATTTTTTGATAATCAGAAATTGAATATTTAGTCATTTATATTTTGTAAACTTCGTGAGCTTCCATTCCCATCAAGTACCTTTTCATATTTGAGATGATCATACCACTCAGAATTGTAATAATTATTTTTGAGAAGTAATACTATTAATGCCAAGAAAAATGGATCAAACAGAAATTTAAAACCAATACATATGAGACAATCAACTTGTAAATTTTTAAAAAATAGGTCAAATAAATCATTTCCGAAAAGAGTCAAATTGTCAGTCATTAATTTGCAATCCTCAATATTCTATAAACAGTAAACAATCTATTAGCCAAATAAATTATAATAATTTTATTACAAATAACCAAGGAAACCTGCTAAAATTTCTAAATATTAGAATTAATATGAGCTGAAGTTAATATGAGCTGAAATATTTATTGGATAGGAAATGCACTCATTAAAACGGTAGGTTACTTTCCAGCTCTCAGAGAGCCTGGGTTGGGCCCTACATATTGGCAATGGTGTAGAAGTAACAGAATACTATGCAGACTGGCAGGGCAGCATCCAGTGGGAATAATAGATTATAAAAAGAAAATAATTTAAAAAGTGGTTCTCAAGAATAATGACATTTAGAGCCCTTGAGTATGCTGATATTGCATTTATTAAAATGTAAATTATTAATTTTAAAAGCTTACATCCGTAAGTGGAATTGTACTGACAAATAAATCATGCCTTTCACTAATGAAGAGGTCACTATATCCCCAGTGAAAAGAAAAGTTATGATGAAAGAGCATCAAACAAATTCTTCACGTTCGTGGTCATGTCATTGTCATTAGAATCCCATCACTATCTGATATTATTCTTTAATTCATGTCAGGTCCTCATTGTTACACCTCCCAATTAACTTTATTCTTGATTTGACCATGGTGGACACTAATTTCAAAACTGCAGAAAGCACTCATTTCAAGGACTGAACTCAGATGAGTCATCACATCTAGCAAATGACCAATGTGAGGTACTGTGGCATGCCAGTAACACCCTTGGAGGCATCCCAGAGGTTTCGAGTAGAATAAAGGTAGAAGAGAACCACGCTTATCCTTTCAGCTGCAGGCAGGGCACATAATTTACATTGCTGGAAAACTGTGCTATTGTATTCCACACATACTCGGGAACATCCGTTCTGATGACTGAGAAATCAACCCTATTTGAAAAGCACTAAAGTTAATTAACAAAGTAACAACATCATTTATACAGAAAAATCTTCTATTGCTCCTAAGCAATTATCTACCTTAGATACTGAAATTACTCTTTACAAAACTGCCCTTTACAGAGCTTTTTCATTTTAACTATTTGACAAGATAATCTATATCCATGATAAAAAATCTTGAAAAAGTGCACAAAAAAATGAATAAGTAATTAATTTAGAGAAACTAGCTCTCATCAATTAATTGATTTATAAATTAATAAATAGCGTTTCATCAACATAATTTCTCATCCTTTCCTAGTGTCTGTTAGATGTGTGCTACCCACAATAAATTACAGCTGTTGTCTTTATAACTTGTAAAATAGTTTTTTGGCATTAAAACGTGATTGTAGGACTTCCAGTTTCAGCTCCCTCACGCAAAATACTTGGAAGTTGTCATTCCATCATTGCAAGAAAATAGCTGAACGAACTGAAAAGCTGTGACTTTTATTAGACTCATCGGAAAATTGAGGTCAGTCGACAAACTACTTCCAACTCTGGTGAGACAGGCAAAAACAGTGAATAACAATCTATTTCAACTTACCTAGAACAGAAACCCCTGCAGTCATAAATTGGTAGGAACACATAGTCGTTTTGACAACTGCTGGAGACGGAGCAACCAGGAATCCCACCCAGTTCTCACGTTGAAGATCTGAGAAAAATGCCCTGACATTCTGGGCAAAGGAAGAGGGAAATAAAGGACTCTCAGATCATTCTCCACAACACAGGCCAACACTCCACAGGAAACTATGTTAACAGAAAGCTTCATCAGGGAAACAGCAATTACCCAACTCCAGCTCCCTCCAACCTTCCTGCCTTATGTAATGGGAGGAAAAAGAAAGGCTGAGAAACACTTGTGAAAGTCATAGCCCAGGGACAGGCCCACTAAAAGATTAGAAAGGATCCTAAGCCTATCGAACTCTTCCCCCTGCAACCACCCTACCGCCGTCCGTTTCAACAGTACTCGAGTTTCATAACAGAGAATTACAACTGAAAGAGCTTCAAGGCACAAACTCTCTTTCAGAAGGAGTTCTTGGGAAAACCCAAACACAACAGCAGAGGAGGGGGCAAGAACATTGAAGGCATCTATCAGAAAAGAAGAAAGATCCAAAAATCAGTAATCTAAGCTTCATTTTAACAAATTGGAGAAAGAGAAAGAAGGACAATTTAAGCCTGAAGCAAGCAGAAAAAAGAAATAATCAAATTTAGAGTAGAAATCAATGAAACTGAAAATCAATAAAACTCAAAGCTTTGACAAGATCAATAAAATTAATTTAAAAGAATATGCTAGCCAGGCTAACCAAGAAAAAATGTGAAAAGGTAAAAACAGCTAATCTCAAAATGAGAAAAGGTCCATCACTAATGATCCCATGAACATTCAAAAATAACAATAAAGGAACATTATGAACAACTCCAATGCCCACAAATTTATTATTAAATTTGAGAGTTAAAATTATAACACTTTTGGAAGAAAATACAGGGGAAATTGTTGTGACCTTGAGTCAGGCAAAGATTTCTTAGATAGGACAGCAAGAGTAAAGTACATTAAAAAAGTAATAAATAAGACATGAGAAAAATGTTAAATGTTCCTCAAAATGTATCATTAAGAAAGGAAAAAAATGAAAAAACAGCAAGCCATAGGCTGAAAGAAAATATTTGCAAAACATACATCTTAAAAATCACTTATCTTTAATATATTAGAACTCTTACAATCCATTAAAAGTTGCAAAAAGATAATTGACATTCAGCCAAATAAGATATATACAAGTCTTTATAAGATGTATAGTGTGTGATTATTATGAGAAAAGATGTCTACTGCGAGTTATTAGATCTGTAACATAAAAGACTGATAATATATAATTCTGGCAAAGATGTAGAGAAACTAGAACCTTCATACATCAATGATGGGAGTGTAAAATGGTACATCTGCTTTAGAATAAAGTTTGGCAGTTCCCTAAAAATATATACATGTAACTATCAAATGACCCAACTTTCCTACTCTTAGATATCTACCCCCAAAATGTATAAAGTCTCATCCATACAATGACTTGTACATGAATGTTCACGGCAGCATTATTCATACTAGCTAAAAACAGGAAGTAATCTATATGTCATTCAACTTGTGAATACATAAAATATTTTTATTCATATCTACTATTCAGCAATAAAAATGAATTACTGATACATGCAGCAGCATGGATGAACCTCAAAAACATGCTAAGTGAAAGAAGTAAGATCAAAAAGACTACATTGTTGGAAATTTCCACCAATAAAAGTGGGGTGAAAATTTTCTCAAGGCCTTTCCATGAATGCCACTTAAACTTTCAGATCAAGATCTCTGGTCATCCCTTTGTGATTCTTAAGAGAACTGATTATATCATCCTCTGGATTTACTAACAATTGTTCAATAGCTTCTGGGTTTTAGAAATAAGAGAATCCTCCAGTTTCTCCTACTAAAGTCTGCGGACTCAGAATTTGCTGAACCAAATAACTCTGAAAAGTATTCTTAGGTTGCAGTAAGTAAATGATGAATTAAATGTGATTCTTCAATACCTAACCAAAATAAACTCTATGTATTAATATATAATTGTACCGTATATTTGACAACATGTTAGTGAAATCACCAATGTCATTTTCAAATATTCTGCAAACATCCCAACATGTAATTTTTAACATAAAGGAACAGAACATGGCAATATAAAAACCAGAGGATTCCAAGCCATCTGATTTATTTGGCAAGTAAAGAGACAAGCAGTTGAACTGCTTAGTGTTTCTGAAGGGAAAGTCATTTTCTACAATGTTGAACTTAGATCAGAGCAATACAATGTAGGTGAGAAAAAGTGAATCAGGTACATTTCTGAGTGTCTTCAAAGAGACGATAAGCACCACAGATTGTCTCCTTTTGCGAGAAGAATATTGGGGTGAGAAGGTCATAGTGATCAAGCCCCATCATGGGATTGACTATTAAATTCAACAGCCTCTGCAGTTTTCTTATCGACTTCTCAGATCTCCATTAAGGAAATCTCTCAAGGGAGAGAGACAAATAAGCCACAGGGAAAGTGACTTGATATAAAGCCAGCTCCAGGAATAAACGTCCAGTTACCAATGAACCTGAAAACAAAAACAGTATCTATCTACCTATCTATCTATCTGTCTACTTTTTTTTTCACATCCAGGAGTATAAATTTAACGTGAATAAAAAGGTATGTGTGTGAGCGAGAAAGATGCTTCAGTCACAATCTGATTTGATGCAAACTTAACAATTATAGTAGTACAAAAATAGCCTAGTGGTGGGAAAATAATCTAGACAGAGATTCCTAACTTTTCCACTTTGCAACATCTCGTATCCCTAAATTTTATCTGGAAATACGTAGGCACACTATTCACGGTATAGACGACACGTTACTCACATTTTCAGTGCCATGGGACATCTCTAAGCAGAGTAGCATTGTGATGTTCTACAAAAGAAGATAACTCTACACTGTTCTGTTCTGGCTCATCTCCATGGTAAGATTATAGACAACTAAAAATGAGCTCTCAAATGGGGAAAGAAAGGTTTTGGTCTTGATAACTTTGTAAATTGGAGAATTATTGTCATATCTAAAATCTAAAACTTGGTACATTCAATAATGTATCATAATTAAAGTGCATAAGTTGGATATTGATGGATTATTTATCAGTGACTTAATTTCTAAAGGGAACTATTACTTAATACGCTCAATAGACTTCTTTAAGGTAGTTTAAGAAAGGGTACTAAAATCTTACCAGCTGTCAGTAGGAACGCAGCTGTCTCACGTTTCTGTAGCTTCATTATACTCTGAGAGATGTCTAGAGTACAGCTCTTGGTTCCTTCTAACTTTTCCGCTGCTCACGCCACACAATTACCTATGCTGATGACTTTTCATCTATAATTACACTCCACGTGTATTTAGTGATCCAATTAAAAATATTTTAGTATAATATTTTGAGATCCTGATTTCCTATTTGAGGAAATAGTTGTAAATATAGGCTCCTGTAATGAAATAAACTTTTAATAATCATTTTAAACAGTGAAATTAATACAACGGTGTGAATAAAACATTTATAATTAGTGAAAAATGTGAATGACTCACATCCATAATTTTGAGCAAAAAATGCCAGGCTAAAATAAGTCAACATATGTGATTTCATCTCGATAGAAAAACAAATCTATGCTCTTATGTGTTAGGGTAGTATTTATCAAGAGGTCTTGTGAAGTCTGCTGAGCACTTACCTGAGAACCCTGTAGGCTTAGAAGCCCTAAAGGCCTCCTGTCAACAAGCAGTCATGGTAATTGTGGTGGAGGTGGAACACAGCGGAGTGAGGGGCCAGCCCGTTGGCTCTTCTCAGCCTCAGCTTTTGACCGAACAGGGTTTACAAAGCTGTCCTCCTCTGGTGAAGCTGTTCTACCTGTCCTGGGTAGAGCTCAGCATCCGTCCCCTCAGGCCCACTAATTCCTCCATGTGCTGCCACCACCTTTTGCCATCGGCTTTCGTTCCATTTGTTTGGTATCATTCCGATTCCTTTTGTACAGACTAGTTACAAATGTTCAGGGGTGTGTTCAGAGTGTCAAAACTCAGAGACCCTTACATCTATGATGCATTCTCGTATCTACATGGATGTTTGATAAAGTTGAAAAATTCAGGTAACCAAAACTAAGTTTATTAAATGACTTGCAAGACCTCTACAGCAAAGACTACAAATAATTACTGAGAGAAGTTAAAGAAATGCCAGAGTCAACAGAAGGTTCTACGATAGGCATCGTTTGGAAGACTCAATCATGGAAAGATGCCACTTCTCTCCAAATTTACCTTCCACCCAATAAAAATCTTAGCAGATTTTTCTATTGAAAATGACAAGCTGATTTTGACATTTGAGTAGACATGGAAATGTCTGAGAATAGCCAAGGGAATAGAACTTAAGCACTTCTAGATGTCAGAAAACTATAATAACAAAGAGTGTGGATTTGGCACAAGAATGGAACAATAGACAAATAGAATGGAATAGACTCCAGAAAAGATATAGCCACATACTTAGTCTTGATATGTGACAATGCTAACAGTAGTTCAGAAAAAATTATAAACATTTTCTAAACAATAAAAATAATTTTAAAAAGGGGTCTTCCTTTTGCCATTCCATAGGGACATAAAGTATGATCATTTAAAACAGGGTTGTCCAGCATATTTTGAAAACAAAAAATTACATTATATGGCAACTATATGAGAACATGCTTTGATTAAAGGCTCAGTTTATACCATTTTTGTACTGAGGTTAGTTTCTAATGCAGAGTTAAATTATTCTGGTATTTTCTAAAATAAGTTTTTAGTCCTTATATCAAAAACAGTTCTTTCTAGGATTCAGAATAACCAAGAATATGACTTTAAATTCTTATTCTAGAGAAAGTAACGTTGCTTTGAAGCAGACCAAGAAAAGCTTTTCAGCAAAAATGATCTTATTTTTAGTGTGTTTTGTGACAATTTATGACAATTTTCCAACTTCTAACAGAATCAAATTACTATATTTTAATTTTTACCAACTGGCCAGTTTTTCTGTTCTTTTCAACAAATTCGTTCTTTTCTGTACTCTTATTATCAACTGAGGTGGATATTTTATTTAAAGAGGTACCATTGAAATGTTAAGCCAACAAAACTACATTTTCAGCATTGAATAGCTTATTGCATTTAATGCATGGCTAGTAGAGGACATCTGTAAAATAGAACAAATAGACTATTTGACTAATCTATATTTTTAAAATAAAGTTAAATGCCAATTAAATATTTATGTGCACTGAGGGTTTTCATTATAAAAGTGACACTAAAGAGACATGTTACTTACAGTGACCTCCACCAAGTTTGTCCTTAAATTGATAGAAATTTCCAGGTGTATTTATTTATGGTATTTATGCTTTTCTTATGGTCTCACCCAAGTCAAACATTGGAAATAGCTGATTTGCCTGGCAAATACCTAAGATAGTAGTAGTTGATCAGAAATAGTATCCTCTTATACCTTACGAAGCAGAAATGTCTACCACATCCCAGATAAAAAAGTAATGATGTAGAGTTTTGCAAGAAAGTCTGATATTTAAGGTGATAAATTTGATATCACATGTACAAAGGCTTCAGGATGGGGAGAGAGAGAACAAGAAAAGAAGGAAGCAGGCTAAATTTTCATGGGTACCAATCATTCGAGAACTTCATGATGTGCCATTCTAAGAAATTTAGATATCTTCTATGGGCAGTAGGGACCTATATAAGATTTCTACTAGAGAACAAAATTAACCAGATTATCATTTCTGAAAGATAATTCATGGACTTGTGAAGAAAGGATGTCAGTTTCTCACGAAGGAATCTGCATACTAGAAGACAGCTGACTATTGTCTGCACCCTTTTCACCTATTTTTTTTTCCCCAGGAAACAGCTACTTACTACAATTTTCAACCTAGAATTCCTACAACATCTCTAAACCTATTTGAGCTTACTAGAGGCTGTACACAATTATTTACATCCCTATATGCCTAAATATAGTTACAATGCCTAAGTCTTCTAGGAAATTTCTTTCATCTGTAAAGTCTATCCAAATGACGTTCCCACCATTTGATAGCATCATCTCCCCTGGCAACCATTTTTGACCATCTTCCTACATCATCCCAAGGTTAATTTCCTTTCTTATAAAATTCTACACTTAGCTGAACTAATCTTCCTTATTTCCCAGATAAAGTGGGAATAAAAGGTCTATATATTTTTCTAGTAAAAGATAAGATTTGTCTCTGCTGTGCCACACAAGAATATACTAGAACTGTCTAACGCTGGCAGTGATTGTAAATCAGCATCTGTAGAAACACACAGCTGCAAAGAGTTTCCAAAGAAAATCAGTGACATTTTATACATCTGGAGTATAAAATCTGGCCCTGTATACTCCAATATGGCTATAAAAGTTATCTTGCTAGTTGTTTCATAACAGGTTAAAAAATAGAAGTAGCCTAATGTAATAATCTCGTATATCATAATTAGCATCATTGTTTTAGAAGAGAATTATATATATAAAAAAATGCTGTGCACTTGCCAAAGGCATTTTGGTAATGGAAGCCTAGTCACAAGAATCATGGTAAAGTCCAGAAAAATAATTTATTTTCTATTTGGTGTGAAAAATAATTCATTATGTCAATGCTCCTTGGCTATTCAATAATGCAGACCTCATTTCAGTGCATACATCGCTCACTAAAGGTCCACGTGTTCTCATTAAATAGTTTTACTTATTAAGGCTCTGAAATTTTTACTTTAAAGATAATATTATTTAACATAATCCCTGGTGTTTCTAAGTGAGAATATCTAATGATAACAACTGTGATAATCAGAATGTGGATAGTCCTGTAACGTGTTTTTTTATTGTGGTAAAATATATATAATATAAAATTTACCATAGAACTACTTGTAAGTGTACAGTTCAGTGGCATTAAATACCTTCACAGTGTTGTGCAATAATGACCACTATCTCTCTCCAAAATCCTTCCATCTTTCTAAACTGAGACTCTGTACTCATTCGATAATACTTCCCAATGCCTCCCTCCCCCGGCCCCGTAACCTCCACGCTACCTTCTGTCTCTAGGAATCTGATTATTTTAGGTAACTTGTATAAGTGCAGTAGTACAATATTTGTCGTTTTGTGATTGGCTTATTTCCCTCAGCATAATGTCTTCAAGATCATTCCTCTTGTAGAATAGAGTAGAATTTCATTCATTTTTTAAGGCTGAATAAGAGGCCATGGCATGTACATACCACATTTCGTTTATCCATTCATCCATGGATAGGAGGACTTGGGTTGTTTCCGCCTTTTTGGTTATTGTGAACAAAGCTGCTATGAACATTGCTATACAAATGTCTGTTTGAGCCTCTGTTTTAAATTCTTTTCAGTATACTACCAAGAAGTGGGACTGCTGAGTCATAGTAATTCTATGTTTACTTCTTTTAGGAATCTGTTTTCCACAGTGGCTGCACTATTTTACATTCTCATCAGCAATGCACATGGGTTCCAGTCTGTCCACATCCTCACCATCACTGGTTATTTTCTTTTGTTGTTTTATAGTGGCCATGTGATGGGTGTGTAGTGGTATCTCATTTCGGCTGCTTTAAAGTTTTAAATAGATTTACTTTCCCAAAACAAAAGAAATAGTATAGACGTCAAATATTACCCTTTTACACACCACAATGGTTCAAAAGACCAGTTTTCTATGTGACGTTTGGGACTGTCATGTCATCACTTCCTATAATCTCTATATAATACTGTTTTATGGAAGTCTGGGGCTAAATATAAAAGGAAAAAGTAAAAGGAAAAACTTTGATTCTATGTTTGTTAATATTTTTTCAAAAGAGAATATTTTATCATCAGTATTTCCATACATTTTAACATTTAGGAGATCAATGCCATAGATATTATCATAAGTGATTATTTCTTTAATATATTTTTACCTGATGTGTAAGCACATCTAACTGGGGTAGCAAAGTCAAGGATTGGAGGTGAATGACATATATTGAGATCTACAAATAACAAATATTACTGTCCATGGCCCAGAAAGAGAGCAAAAATGTTGTCTGGATGACTTCTAGGAGCGTCTTCCTTACTCAGTATAACACACTATATAGCATGAAACACCTGTGTTATAATAATAGCGACACTGGCCCTGATCTCAGTTCCCCTCCTTTAAGCTCAGCATATATGGGGTTAAAGCCAAAAGTGCCCATCCCCTTCCCCTGCTTCCCTAACTTACGTTCATAGGTAGATATTGGATTTTTGAACCTTTGCATGCCTGAACTTCACAAGGCAAACAGAAGTTACAAGTTGTTAGAGCCCAGGTGGCCTCATGCCAACATTTTGGCTAGTTATGGGTCCTTTGAAGTTTTATTAGAGGGAAACTGATGTCCAGAGAATATCAAGAAGCTAAAGCTTCCCTGACCCCAACTCCTCGGCTTCCTGGCACCAGAATCTACCATCCACTATGGAGGCAGACAACAAAGGACACCCACCCAGGGATTCCCTTGTCTGGCCATCCCCCTTCCTGCAAGCAGCCTCACAAGGCCAAACGCAGGCTGGTGGGAAAGTGCTGACCAGCAAGGCCATAGGCTCCCCCTCACTAAAAGCAGCCGCTTTCCTTGCAAACTTTAAAACCTCCCATCTTTCCGGGAGATAGGACAAATTTGAGGGCTCACTCTCATCTCCTGGCTGATATCACCCAAAATAAAAACTTTTTCCTGGCCGTAAGACTGGCATTCCAGTTTTATTTGGCCCCCCTTGCGTGGTGGGTAAAGAACCTATTTTTGTATCTGGTATCAATAGCACATAATAGCAAGGAGCACATGAAATCTAGTTTATATCAAAATATAGTGGGAACAACATCTTCTGTGACAGGTGAGTAGATGTGTAATTTATCAGTACTTGTTTTGATAAAGAATGCTAGAAAACTAATAAATCTGATATAGTTAGCAAGAAGTAGTATCTTTAATTAAAAATGTAAGAACCTAAATAACATTGTGTCAAAAGTATTTCTAAAAATAACAATTTTAAAATAGCTATGGCACTTAATGAAGGAGTTCAGGCCTGCATGTCAAGAACAATGGAACAGGCACATGAGGGGACAGAGAAAGAAATGAAAGAAACTCAAAGAAAAGAAACATGATGTATATATTTTACTGATTTTTACTGACTTTAGAGCCCTGAGATACTTGCCTTTCAGTTTTTAGTTTCTACGTGTCTAAGTATCAAATAGAGCAATCTTTTTCCTTTTAGTAAATCTGATTTACAATTTTAAATTGAGAAAAAAAGGCACAGTAGACATTGTTTTCAGTCCTTTTAAATCTTGTACTGCAGTCTTTGAATAGTGACTCATTCAATTAGCTCAGATGTTATTCCCTTCAAGACTAATTAGAATGTAATCAGTTCATTTTATCTACAAGGAATTATATGTATTGCATAATATAATGAAATATATATATACAAAATGAAATATATGTATGCTCTCATGCTCAAAGACCGTAGCTAAACACGTCAAAACATTGTTTTTTCCTCAATCAACAGATATTTTGAAACTCAATATAATGTTTTACAAGGGAAATTACCAAGCTATATGAAAAAATTTTTTTCTTGTCAATGATTTTTACATTCTATTCTTCTAACCACAAATATAATTATGTAATCATAATTATAAAATTTTAAAATTTTAAAATTATTCAAAGTTATAAAAATGTAATCATATGATTACAATTTATGCCATGTATTGGTCTGTTGATATTTCCTGACGATAGACAGGATTTGCCAGTAGGGCAAACAACTTACATGATCTTAATGAAAATTCTTCATGTAATACGATGTAGCAAATCAAAGTAGAAAGGACCCAACCAAGGTCACTCTGGTGTCTCATCCAAGACTACCATTCCCAGCAAACATGAAGTAATATGGGACAAATTAACCTCTTGCCTGAAATAACTGAATATCCAGACAGAAGATATGAAACAACAATTTTCAAGACATTGAACATCAGGCAACAAAGGACAGTGACCCTTGAGAGGAAGTAGGACACAAAGAAGGTGAGCCTTACAATGGCCTGAGCTTACTGCCTTGAGTTTCCACGTGGCAGGGGGAGGGGGCAGATCTAGGCAGAGCAAGCCGATTTCTGAGTTAAGGAAATTGAGCTGAGATTCCAAGAAAGGAAGGTGATTAGAATTTGAGGGACAATGTATCAGAGAGGAGTGCGCCTCACAGGGAGAAAACTGGAGATCTGAAGAAATGTCCCTTCAAATATCCAACAGAGTGTTCATCAGCATGTGGGCTTGAGAAAAACCATTCACTGATGGGGAAAGAACTACCTGAAATGATTAAACGTACAGAATCTGGCAGTCACAGCGGGCTGAGAATAACGCCTGTCCCCAGTGGATTGGACAGGAAAACCTCATAAATCCTGGAGTACCTGGTAGAGTACACAGGGGAGTCTTGCCTTAGTTGTGAAGAATAATAAGCTCTAGACTAAACACTGCCTTTGTCCTGCCTGACAAATATTAGAACAAGGCCTGAAATGATCTAATTCTTTCCAAGTATATGAATGCATCCCAGAACAAAGCTCAGGAATATTTATAGGATTACGAAATATTCAGCATGCAACAAGGTAAAATAAGAATTGTCTGCAATACAGTATACATTCACCACATACCAAAGAAGCAGGAAAATATAGTCCATAATGAGTAGAAAAATCAATTAATCAAAATAGTTCAAGAATTAACACAGATATTAGGATTAAGAGACAAGGATTAAAATAGCTATTATAACTATATTTCATATGCTCAAAAAGGTAAGTAGAGACATAGAGGATTTAAGTATGAACTAAATTGACGTTGTAGAAATGAAAACTATAATGTATGTGATGAAAAACACACCTGATGGGACTAATGGCAGATAAGCACAGCCATAGAGACCACAAAATGAAACACACACACACATGCACGAAGCTAAAAAGTTAATAAAGCTTCAATTAACTGCCAGAAAACTTGAAGCAGCCTAATATATATGCAATAGAAATCTCCAAAGAAGATGGTATGGAGAAACTGAAAAAAATATTTGAAGACATCATGGCTGGAAATGTTGTAAACTTGGCATAAATTATAAACCAACAAATCCAATAAGTTCAACCCATTTCAGGCACGGGAAACAAGACATATTATAATAACATTGATCCAAGTCAGTGACAAAGGCTTCAAAGCAGCCTAGGTGGTGACGGGAGGGGGGCATGTTGCATACAGGAGATTAAAGTCAGTGTGACAGCAGGTTCCTCTCAGGAAACTGCGAGTGAGAAGACAGAGGAGCAACATCTTTAAAGCGATAGATGGAAACACTGTCAGCCTGTATACTACAAACAGAAATAAAGATTTTTTCAAAAGCAAAGGAGAAATAAAGATTGTTTCAAATACAGGAAAGATAAAATAATTCCTAACTAGTCAATCCACTCCACAAGAAATGTTAACAGACATCCTTCTGCAGAAGGAAAATGATGCCAGATAGGAAAATGGATCTAAACAAAGGAATGAAGAGTCACAGACAGTATTCTCATTCACGTCGGTGTAAGATAATTACATAATAGCCAAGAAACTCACACTAGCCATGGATATGAATACATCAAATTCTTTATTCATAAATAAAAACCAACAACTGAACATCACATTATTTTGAGTATATTACAACTTTAGTTTTTTATTCTTTGAACATTGTTCCTTATGGGACATGAGTTAAGGGCAAGAATTCATTTATTTTCTATTGGTTTGATTATACTACATAATTCCATGGGTAACACTGACGTTATAAATGTAACCAGCAAACACAGGCACTAAAGACACAAATGTCTAGAATCAATCAGCTGTCGAATTGTGTGGTTAAGGCTGTGGCTTCAGAACTGAATGTGAGCATGATAAGTGCCAACTAATAAGAAAAAGAAAAAAGCAGATGAAGAGCCAGAGAGGTGGGAAAGAGGGAGAGACAAGTTGAGGAAAGTCTGTACTCAGTAGCAGATATTTAAAGAAAAAAATCAGGCGCATCACCCTGACGTGTAACACTTTAAAATTCCTCAACCTTCACAGCGAGGTGACAACACACTTCTTTTCATGGTGAAGTCTTCCTCCTATCTGTGAATAATAAATTTTTGTCTAATGAATGTGTACTTGCTTTAAAACCTGTGTAGTCTGGTATTACTGTGACTACATCAGCTTCATGTACCTAACAGCTGTCTAGTACTCTCTTCTCATCTCTTTCTGTGTCACTATGTTTCAGAATTTTTTTAAAACAATGTTTAGTTGGAATTCCTTGTATTGATTTAATAATATCCTAACTGGTGAAAACATATGTCAGTTAACAAAATCTCAAGTTAATTGACATTTGTATCCTCAATCCCCCTGCCATCTATATTGCAAGGTAATTTTCTACCAATTTGCTCCTGCTCTATATTGGTCCTGTGCCCTCAGACCAATTAGTACTGTGGGAAAACACTCCTCACCACCATGAAATTTAAAAGGTTGTTGCACGATGCCTTTAGTAGAAAAAAAGAAAAATAATTCTATCCTCTTCTTTAAGTTTGACAATATGGAAATAGACTTAAAAATGTATTTGTACATTTTGCTTTTATTTTTTGGTAGATTGAGAATCGAGTTGGGCTTTTAAATTAGTCATTTAGATTCAATTTAATTTTACCTTGTAGAGTTTTAAAAACATAATGGAAAGCATGTTTTAATCAGTTTCCTAATTTTGACAAAATTTGAACAGTCCTTCCATACAGGTGAAATTCAAGAGAATTGTGATAGGGGCTCAAAATGAGTTAATAATCCAAGTTAGTTCATTAAATCTTGTACGTAGATAATCTTCTTGTATGTAGAATTCTTTGCTGACAAGTCTAGAATTTTTAAGCGAACAAATTTATCTCCTTCACAAATATGTTAACAAATGTATTTTTACCTACTAGATATATTAGTTATGCAAATATAAATCCAACAGGTATTGAGGGTCTTAAAACAAACCTCTCAATATTAGGGGAAAATTTGCTTCCATTGCTAGCAAACAGATTTTGACAGTTACCATATCTTTGATATATTATTTGAATGTTATTGCTCTTGATTCGAGGTCTAACTTGCTAAAGACCATTCTTCCAAACTCTCTCAGCAAGGGTCTAGTATGGCTAAACTCCAGTACTTGGCTTATCTGACACTCTTTATTTACCCCTCATTCTTCAGGCATAGTTTAGGTTGACAGTTGTTTGCTCCCATCCTCTGACAACTTGAGTATGTTATACCACTGACTTCTTGCATGTATATAGCTGATGTGAAATATACCATCAGTGGAAATCTTATTTATTGGAGGTAATTTGCAACTTCTTTTTTGTATCTTTTAAGATTTATTTTCTCTTGTATATAATTTAAGATTTTCATAATATTATATCTACATGTGAGCATTATAGCTGAAGACTGTTGTCTTTTGTCATTTCTGCAGAATTTTATGCCATTATATCTTTGAAAAATAATTCCCCCAAATTCTATTCTTTAATTCCCCATAACGTTTAATCTTGTTTATTATGATTGTACTTCAGCAAGTATTATTTCCTAGCATCCACACTGTAAAGTTTTTGAAGTTAGATGAATGGATGATGCAAAAACAATGTGAAGAATGAGAATTAAGGCAACCACAGGCTGGGACAAGAAGGAGCAACACCATTTAACAGTGGGAAGAGGAAAGGTGTGATATTGTGATTTATAGTAAGAAATGCATATTTGATCTTCATCCTCATTTTTGGCACAGAGCTCCTAAAACCCTTGGAGTTTCCTAAGGGATGAGAGCAATAAATGTGCCTTTGTTACGTTAATGAGGCAAGCTTTGGAAAGCCCTTAGGTAACCTAAGGATGGGCTATGGATGCTGGTTGCCATGGGAGCCAGAGTGATAAGAGTGTTGGAAGTTCACTCCCACCATCTGACCTCCTGGAAGGGAAGGAAGGCTGGACACTGAGTTCAATCATCAACGGCCAATGATTTATTCAATCATGCCTATGCAGTGGAGCCTCCATAAAAACCCCCAAGGAGATGGTTCAGGGAACTTCCAGGTTGGTGAACATGTGGAGATGTAGGGAGAATGGTGTGTCTGAAGAGAACGTGGAAGCTCCTCTCCCCTTTCCCCAAACCTTGCCCTATGCATCTCTTCCATCCTGCTGTTCCTGAGTTATGTCCTCTTAGAATAAACTGGTAATCTAGTAAGTAAAATGTTTCTCTGATTTCTGTGAGTTGCTCTAGTAAATTAACAGGACCTGGGGAAGAGGTCATGGGACCCTCTAGTCCATAGCTGGTCAGTCAGAAGCACAGGTAACAGTAACAACCTGGACTTGGAATTGGCATCTGAAGGGGGGGACAGTCTTGTAGGACTGAGCCCTTAACCTGTGGGATCTGATGCTGCCTCTAGGTAGACAGTGTGAGAATTGAGTTGAATTGTAGGATACTCAGCTGGTGTCCATAGAATTGCTTGGTGGTGTGGGGAAAGCACTTGCCCACATTGTAATTGGTGACCAGAATCATTAAAGAGGGACCCATAAAAAGACAGAAAAGCAATAGCTTGAGAATTAGGATGGAAATCACAATGAGTGGTATTCCTAAGGATAAAAACTAAGATTGTTTTTGAGGGAGAAAATTTTCACTTAAAAGACTAATTCAAATGTAGTATGAATGGAAAAGTGTGTATAGGATTTAGAAGCAAGGTGGTCTTGTGAATCTTGACAAGACCACTTTTAGTGGAATGACATATTTGCAAACATATGGCAGTGCGTTAAGGAGGCAGTGAGAATAAAATAAATAATCAGGTAGATAATGTGGACAACCATGCAAGTATTCCACTGTATCTGGCCAAAATTAGGAGAGACGTTATTATGGTGTGAAGTTGAGAGAGATTTTTATCATTATAAATTGACTTGCATGTATGTAAATACTAATAGAAGAAACTTATAAAGAAGGAGAGTTCAAAGTCTCAGGAAAGACAAAGATAATTAATTAATTGTGTTGTAGGACGGGTTCTCCCGTTAGCATACTCTAAGATAAAACTTAGCATGCAGGATATCTATTAAGGAGTACCCATGGGCTAGAAACCTGTGGAGGAAAGCCAAATTGGGCAGAGGGAGACATCAGTTATGATACAGACCCAGCAACAACCTCAAGCAACTTCACCAGGAGCTCTGTATCTATAACGGCCTTTCATAAGGGTTCCAAAATTAGGCTAAGAGGCACAGATCAGTTATTAGATGTGAGCTGGCCTGGACATTTCGGTAGGGTAGATGTCTAGAACTGACACAGTCACTAATGGTAGTAGCAGCTGAAGGGTATCTGCCAACAATAATCCCAGTAGCTGGGTCCTGTAAAGGCAAGAATAGTTGTGATCCTAAATATAGAGGAAATAACAGCTTTGGATAGGTCAAGAGAAAAATTTTCCACTTACAGAAAAACTAGCCTTCTAGATGACATGGAAAGAAAGAATTAGTTCTTGGTATGTGTGTAATGGAAGAAGACTGGAGGCAAATTCCCAATGGCCAGATGGATGATTTGAAAATAATAATTTGGGAAGAGATGGTAATCCAAAAGCCACAATAGTGGTGAGAGGTCTGGCATCAAGTGAAGATTGGACGACAAATCAAGTAAGGTAATCAATCAAGCTACCATAGAAAGATCATGGAGAGAGTCAGAGAACCTTGACTACCAAACACGGAATGGGGAAAAGGGTACCTGCATTTGTCTAGAGTGCCTTAAAGGCCGGGACTAGGCTAGGTTTTTGTGAGAAGTAGCAGCGTAGTGATTAAGAGTAAGGAGCTAGATATCTAAAATTAACAACCCGGTTTGGCTGCATACAGCCTGGTAATCTGAAACCAGTTACTTAGGCTTTCTGTGCATCAGTTTTCCCTTCTGTGAAACTGAGTTGAAAATAATATTATTAAATTTATTTAGATTGTTGCAGGATTGCATGAAAGTTTAAATGGAGACATCATCAATGAATAGGTGATTGATATTGTCATCACAATAATCAAAGACACGGGAGGAAAAGCAGAAACCCTAAAGTGTGATTGTGGGATGAGGCGCAGGAATCAAAAGAAACAAATTGCTCACTTATTGACAGTAAGAGAGAAGACAAAATTGGGAACTGAATGAGGAAAAGTTTAATGCTGAACCTTTGAGCTTTTAACTTAAAAGTTCCTTAGTAAATCTCTAACTGGAAAGATGAGTTCCAGAAGGCGAAATAAGTTTGAAATATATATTTGGATTTTGGTTGACTCTAATTGCAAAAAGCCAAAAAACTAGTCCACAGCGAATTCTCAGGGGCATAAAGCGTAAGACTAACCTTCATCAAGCACTTGATATATACTAGTCATTGTTAAAAGCTCTCTATGTACGTTATTTCATCTAATTCTCACTAACGTCATGTGAATTAATTATTTTTAAAAATACACATAGAAAATTTAATTAAGTCAGGGGAATATCGAATGGTAATAAGTGGTGATAATTATCATACTCTTGCAGCAATAAGTCACGGATGTGAGCTGGCCAGGAAAGTGTGTATGTGGTAATAGTATAATAATTCAAAGTGCTGAAATTTGAATTCAGATAGAGATGTATGTCATTTGAAAGCCTGTGCTGTTGTCGTTCACGTTGCATGTGTGCTAATATCGCTGCAGGTGGCCTCTGTAAGTAGGAAGGAGGACATATCTAAAGAAGAAGGAGAAATGAGAAAGAAGATACATAAGGGATACATTGGAACACGATTTTATTGACACCTCAAAGTAATTTACATATATAAAGTCATACGTAAATTATAGTACTAGTTAGGAGAAATAAAAGTAAGTTTTGTGTATTTTCTGGTTTATTTTCTTAATTTCCATTAATTATTAATAAACTACATAGTGTTTATATGTGTATCTCAAAGTTCCTTTGACCTTACCTCACTAGACAGAAATGGTGGGGAATTTTCGCTGGCTGAGGCCCCACCCACAGTGAGCAGGATCTCGGCTCCCTAAGAAATCCCTTGAAGAATGCCTGTGCCTTTGTTGGTTCGGGTATGTGTCCCATGGGAATGGGCCCTGATAACTGCTATTCTTACAGCTTGTGCTACTAAGTGTGGTTGCAGCACTGTAGCAAAAAACAAAGCCAGAGTCACTTCTTCACTGGGCAGCTCAGTGCAGCCAGTCTCTGCTCAACAGGGCCACGGGACTCCTCCAGTCTTTCATTGGTTCTGCACGGTGACTCTCCTGCTCCGCCATGCAGCCCAGTCCTCATGCAGGCTGCTGCTGGCCTTCCTTTAAAGACCCGTGTGAGAGGATGGGGGGGACACTCCGCTACCTCCGGCTTGGGCTTCATTAGAGGATTCTCAAAGAAGGGCAACCTGTGCCCCAGTTCTCCTGGACTTTCTTATAGGACTCTCTTGTCCCGGGGCCCACACGGACTCCCAAGGTCCTGACCCTGGCAAGGACTGGTACGGCAGACAATATGCCCTATGACAAATCAGTACTTCCAATAATGAGTAAGGGCTCACACTGGGCTCAGTCTCCTATGCCTGGATGCTCCCCTCGGAGTGAGGAGTATCCTCAGTCTTCCTTCAAAAGGACCTGAGCCTCAATTCTCCCAGATTGAGCAAGAAATATGTCTAAACCCCAAGTCTGAACTGTCTGTGCTCGTGTGTGTGCATATGTATATAGTATAGTCAGCTGTCTTGTGATTCTCTTTTAATGTGAATAAAGAGATGCCTTGCTGTGGTTAAATTATAGAGATTCAACATTGCTATAAGCCTTTACCAGTCTAAAGTCATTTAAATTCTCCTGGATTCAGAACAGAGATTACAATTAGCATCACATTTGGGGTAATGGCATCCATAATGCTACAGTCACAGACATGCCACCAGAATGTGGGTGGCTTGATTGGAGCCGTTCATCACCTGGCTCCATCTACACCCTGCGGAGCAATTTAGCTCCTTAAATAAGCATCCCCTACTGCTAAAAGCAAGGATGTGCAGTGCAAAGTAAATCAATATATAAATCATTTACTTATATCAACAAACCCTTAATTTGTCTCATCACAAGAAATTTCTAATAAATCTTAATTGAGATCTGCATATTAAGAAAGAATTTGATCTACCTTAAGATGAGAATATTCCCAAAGAAGATTTCATAAATGACATTAGGATAGCATCATAAAGTAGGAGTGCTAATTGAATTTTTGATAAAAGCTGCTTTTTAATCCATTTTAGAAGAAAAAAACTTCAATCAGGATCTAATTTATAAAGGTTTCCCTTGGAAGTCAGACTGAATAATTTATCTCCCTAGCTTACTCATGGAGGCTTCAAATCATTATTGTACTTTGTAAGGTATCTGGATTTACCCAGCTTTTTTGTGTTCATGGCTGAATTCAAATGCTTAAATTTGAGAACTTGGCTGTTAATTTACTGTCCATTCAAACATGAAGGCCGGAGTTAAAGTTTTAAATTTTGTAATTCAGTTACCCTTCATCTTCTCATATAAAATAAACTGACTCCATCATTCTTATATGTAAACAAATATGATAGTAATGCACATTGGTCTATACCAATAAGATAATCTCAGTAATTTATTAGCTTCAACTGCATCAGAGGTACAATATTATAAACAACTTAATCATATTTTATTTAGTAAATGGATTTCAAAAGGAGAAAATTGTGTAAAAATAATGTGTATATTAGGTTCTTCAACGAGATCCAGTGGATAGCTTCTCTTTTACACGGGATCTGAAAAAATTAAAAACAATACAAACAAGTGGTAGAGTGAGATCAACATAGCCAACGTTATTCGTACTAAATCTTAGGTTAGATGAAGTAGTAATTCTATCATCGAGCTCCAGAAACGAGCTAACTTACCCAGCTGACCTTGGGCAGTAGGATTTAGGGCGGGTCTCCCAGTTCTGGACAAGAAATTGTGACGATGAAGAAGAGGCTCTGTAGATTAAGTCCAGTGATTTTTTCCAGATTTAACGACTGGGTATATCATTCTCCTGTGGAATGAACAAAGAAGCTAAAAGATGTCACAATTTTTCTTAGAGAAAGTACCTCATCCTGATAACCAAGGGTAGAAAAAGGGCAATTCCTCTAAAAATTGGATTCCTAAGATGCGCTTTTCTCTTTAACAAAATAAAAATGACAATGGAGAATCACAACATTCACCATAGCGAAGTTTCTGCCTTTGTTCTTTCACAATCTAATTAATGTGATAATACTGAAATTCCTTGAAGAATCAGTCAAATAATCATTTCTCAAAATCTCTTTGTATCTGCCTAAAATAATTAATTTATTAAAATTGCATAACTTTAATTATTATCACATTATTGAGTCAACACTCAAGTATCAAGCTTGGAAATTCTGGTAGCTTATAGATAGAAACGAGAGTTGCTGCAATGGGGCCAGGATTAGCACCTGTCTCACAGAATGATTTTTTTTTTTGGTGAGGTAGATTGGCCCTGGGCTAACATCTGTTGTCAATCTCCCTTGTTTTGCTTAAGGAAGATTGGCCCTGAGCTAACATCTGTGCCAATCTTCCCCTATTTTGCATGTGGGATGCCGCCACAGCATGGCTTGATGAGCGGTGTGTAAGTCCATGCCTGGGATCAGAACCTGCAAACCCCAGGCCACCAAAGCAGAGCGCGTGAACTTAATCACTATTCCACCAGCCCGGCCCCTCACCAAACGATTTTTGAGAAAGATAGAGTTCATCCATATAAAGTACTTAAACAGTGTCAGCTATGTAATAAGTAAATATTAAAATATTTTCTATAATTGTTACAAAATTATAATGATTAATAATCGCATTACATTTGGGATCTATCATTTAAAGAAGATAATACAGACTATTATAAGACAACAGCACGAAATAAATGTTTTTATTATTCTATGAACTCTCAATTATTCATTCAAAAATAGAGAATCATTCAAGAGGCATTTATATTTTTCTTAAAAAATATTCTTGAAAATAAATCAGTTTGCTCTTTTTGTCATAAAACTCAGCACATTTGATGCATCCTTTTAATGACTGTCTTCTTCAGGAGACCATAAGCTCCAGGAAGACAGATCCTAGTCATCCCGGTGACCCAGCATTACATAGTGCAGGGCGACAGGAGGTATCTGACAAGTACCTGTTGAATGAATCAATGTTTTACCGAAAATAGTAGTAAAGTCAATTTTCTTTAGGTGAATTAAACCTAATATGCCACCTGAAATAAGGCACAGTCCTTTTCATGACCCTATCCATCTATGTAATCTTTGGAATGTAGGTGGGTTAGAAATGCAGATATGCATAAGAGCATGGCCAGCCAGAGAGGCTGAGTCCTTGACAGAAAAGCTCTCCAGAAACGGGGGTGGACTGGCTGTTCCCCAAGTCTGATGTAGGGCGGGCAGCTCCCCCAAGGGGCCTGCCAGGTAGAGCCTTTCTAACTGCCTATGGCCAGGCCTGAACAATCACACATGGGTTTTTGACTAGAACATGGACTCCTCACCCAACAGCGCTATATTTGAATCTGCATTCCCCTAGTAAGTAATAATGCTGACTGCTTCTATAAGTCTATAACTTATAGACTTATTGGCAAAATGTATAACTTCCTTTTTGAAGTCTTTATTAAATTACTTTGCCAATTGTATGATTTACTCATTGATTTGTGGGAAGTTTTCATATATTCTGGAAACGTAGTTGTGTTTAATGCCCATGGTAGACGAATAAAAAACTACTGAGCCCAAGAGAAGGAATAAATAACTACTTAAAAATAAAATATATTGCCATAGTGGGAAAGTAGCAGCAAGACCCAAGCTACCTTCCACACAAGATGTGTAACGGTCAAAACAACTGACATTTTAAAACATCAACGTAAAACGTGAGTCTCCAATGAAATCTACTTAAGCAGTGCCTGTAACTTTTCTCTACTGTTACATAAACTGTTTGCCCTATCAATCTAGTGTTTTTTATTCTATTTTATCATTTATCCCTGACTCATTCCAAATAGATGATTTATTATACACAATATTTCAAGTTGAAATCATTTGAATGAAAACAAGGAAGCAAAAGTTGAGTAAGTTTTGTGCACACTGTTTGTACACTGAGGTTCTGCACTTTCGTGGAAAGAGGTCCACTTTCAGTGCAAGTTAGCCAGCAGCTAAGAGCCAGGCAATTATGTAGTTCAGTGAATTCACAAGAAAGAACTCAAACAAGGATTTTTTTTTTTTAAACTTTGAAAAGCATTGTGAGACTTAATAACAAAGAAAATAGCAATGTAAGATGAGCATATATTATAAATGTTTTTACATTACAATAATCGAAACAACGTGTCATGGAATGTGTGTCTAAGGTGCTCACAGCACACGAAAGCAGAGCTGAGTTGAGACACTCGATAGTGGCCCACTGTGATGAGAGGCAGCTACAGGATTCTGTTTGATTTATAGAGTTAAGCAGACTTGACTATCTCCTCATGCCTTTGAAGTTTTCCTCATGCATCTCCTATTAGAGATAGGATCAAAATCAAAAACCAGTGGCTGTACTTTGTCCTCAAACAATAGCATCTTTTTATTAAGGAGGACTATCGCGTTTCTTCATAGAAAACCAATTTATTTATGCTTTTTGACAAACAAAACATTATTTACACAACTGTAATATGTTTTTTTCCTCTGAAAAATTGATGTAAGGATGTAGTTGTTCATCTTATCTTTGATAAAATCCACCAAAGTTGCCTGTGATTTGAAAAAAATGACAAACTTTCGAGCTGATTTGACTATGTGAAAAGTGATGCCAAAATTTGTTCAGGAAAGACATTTAATAGAAAGGAAATACTCTATAAAACTCTGTCAGATGTGTAGGTTAAAAATGACAAATAATGAAATTACTGTGATTTTTGATAAAAATCTATACTATTGGTATGTGGTCTGTGAATCAACAATTAGCATGACTGTAAGAGAACCAGTGAAAATGCTGCCTAGAAAATATTTCCCGAGATCCCTCTCCTTTTTGGTGTGTGAATTAATAATTTATTCTTTTTTATGCAGACTTTGTCAATTTAACTGTCCATTCCTCATTCTTGAAGGACTGACTGATAAATTTTCCTCCAGTAACCTTCATTACTCAGCAATGCTGAACTTGCAAAATAGCAACAGACTCTAAATCTTTTCCCAGATTTGCATCCATATCATTTCCTTCTATACCAATTCAGTTTGTCTAAAGCATATTTACTACTCCACTGCATACGACCATTCAAATTCTGTGTCACATAAGGACTGAAACTAACCCTCATAAGTTCTCTTTGTTTTATGCATAAAGTAGTGGCATTGGTGGCAACAATAGAGTAATTACTAGAGACAGTATTAACTGAAAACTGTTTGGTTAGTATTGGATAGACTGCATAGAAGTTAGTTATATTTCAGACACAAAGTCCCTTAACTTCCACTTTAATATTGACTTTTTACTTTTATACTGTATATTGAGAGTCTGTATGGGAAGGTTTTGAGAAGGGGCTTTAAAAGAAGAGAGAGTAAATTTGTATTTTAGTAGCACATATCTCACCATTTCCTTTGCTAAAGAGACTAGTTGCTTTCAAGGTCACACTTCGGCAATAACCTACTTCAAATTAAAATTTTCATCCAGAAATGGCAATTAAGTGACTACAATTATTTCTTACAGGAAAGAACAATATACATCATAAAAAGATTTTCTCCTACAAAGATTCAAACTCTATGAATAACAAATGTTTATATTTGAATTATGCAATCAATGTCAGACTAAAGTAATATCATATACATTCCATAGGTTTCCATACTTCCACATTTCACCTGCTAGAAGCACCATCTTCCATGAATTCCATGCAGCTAACGTGATGATTTAGCCAAATTCAACTTGGAGATCCTACCAGAGGTCAACTTGAGCTAAGATGGCAGAAACAGAAACATAAAAAGGAAGTAGGGATGTGTTACTGGAAGTGACACATGACACATGGTCTGAAGAGCCACTGTTGCTGCCCCTCCCTGTGGGGTCCCAGCCCCTAAGGGCAGGCTGCCACTGCTGCAGTGATGAAGTTCAACCACACGAGGCAGCTGGCCAAGCAAACCATGGGCAGATCTGAGAAAACAGAAGTCCTCCGTGAAGATGTTGCAGCTCAACCTGCACATAGACATGGTGCAGTCAACGTGCCACCATTCCCACGAGGGCCTGATGGTGTGCTTCCAGGGCCAGCACAGCACCGACGTCAGCAGAGGAGAGGAAACGCTCTTTGACAACTCTTACTCAGAACATGCAGGAAGCATCAGCTCAGCTAGAAGACTTCCTCTTGGGGAAGATGCTGGACACGTGGAGATGCTGAAAATCAACTGGTTCTAGAATTTTCTCAGCATGAAGTCTTTTGTTGAGAAAGAGGTTGTGGACTTTCTGTAGAGCATAGCAGAGGTAGAGATGCCTAATCATCCAGAAACGGAGAAAACAGCTCTTTAGATGGGTGTTAGACTGGAATTCGGTTAGAGCCAGGTGGAACTAAGCTCACAAATCTTCACAAGTCAACTTTCAGGGGCTTCCATCAAAAATATATACATTAAAGAAGGAGACAGCTGAAGTAGGAAATAAAGTAGAACAGTGCCAGGATCAATTAGAAGCAGACATGTGCAACTGCACAGCCAAAGAAGAAGAGTGCCTCAAACTTTGTCTCATTATTAGAGGCCATGCAGATTACCGCGGAAGAGCATCAGCGGTCTCAGGAAGGGCCCTCCCTCACATGTGGTTGACCAAGGTGGGTGAGTAGAGCACCAGCTCGTGGGACCGCTCTGAAAGAATGAGTGAGTTCTGTTTGAGCCTGGGTCCGTTGCTGCTCGTGGAGACTAACATGAAGGAGAAGGGCATTTTTTATTTGGGGTTGGGGCCTCCAAGGTAAAGAAGTTGAGAGCTGCTTTCTACTGTTCTGCTTCTCACCTGGACGAGTTCTCATCAGACCCCCATGCTGTAGCAGTCGCTTTAACGAGAATCGCCTGAAATTTTCATATCTTTTAATCGGTAAGAATAATGGACACAAGTTGCAAGTGTGCAGGATTAAGAAAAAAACTTCAAGGTTTGTGGAGAACATGTCAGAAGTTGCCACCACAAAATTCTCTTAATTAGGTATTTAATCAAGTCCCTTGTGGAGCTTGCTTGTAGCAGCAGCATTAATAAAATGTTCCCATCAGCACTGCAATCATTTTAGCGCCTAACGTATGGGCTCCAAATGAAGGAATGCTTGCTGAAATGGTTGTAACCACATCCATTCACACGGTTGTAGTGATTGAACTGATCATTGAGCAGGCCAAGTGGTTCTTCTCTAAAAGGTGAAATTTAATGTCTCAGAAGCATTTGTACCTCTGCCGTCCAAATTACAGTCTCTCATCCCACACTGGAAATGACTCTAACTCAGAGACCATGGAGAAGGAGTGAACCAACATGGCAGTGATGAAAGGGGAGTTGGTTAAGAAGGAGCACTTTAGATGTGAAGTTAATGGCTTTCTAGGGTGACACTCAAAGAAAACACATGACCCTGCTTTCCAGGCACCACTACCACCCACAGTAGGTCACATCACCTTGGCTTCATTGGGCCAGAACACCCTCCCACAGCTCTAGGGCTGAAAGCGGTGCAATGGATAGGACCTTCCCTAACTCCATGGACACACTGGAGCAGTGGCCAAGCTTGGACTATGGCAGTCCTCTGAAACCCAGGGACTTGTATCTATAGCTGTACCCACACCAGAGAGACAGCCGAGTCAGATGACTATTGGTCAAAATCAGGCTCAGGTAGCTGGCGGCTCCCATCCTCTTTCTGTTAGCCCAGCACAAAATTTCTCTGGTCTTAGCATCCACACTTTGCTCTGAGCTATTAAAAATATTTTCTAGTCACCCTGAAACCAAAAAAAACCCCTTCTAGTTATGGTGGGGACCAGAGATGTTTGAGAATATCTTAGCAGCAGTTTCTCACCAAAAACATGCACTAGAAGTCCTCCCCTTGCATTCAGGAGAGGATTGGCTCTAGGCCAGCCCTCTGCTGCCTCCCAGCCCTCTGCACGCTGCAGGTACTCCAGCAGCCTGTTTCCTATCCAAGCTCACAATCACCCATGGACACAGCCCCAACCTAGGCCAGACTCCAATACATACCAAATTGGGTAGTCAGGGCCCTCCAACCCCTTGGCATTGCCCAGGGAGCATGGACTTAAGCAGCCTTCTCACACTTTTCCCCAAAGTCCAGTGCCCCCCATATCCTACCCAAAGAGGACAATCATGGACTTTGAGCTTCTTAGACCCAAGCTACAAGTATCCTTGAATCTGTGCAGCTACATAGTGGAACTTTACTAAGACTAAGACCAGTACCAAAGCCAAGACAGTGATACGGTGTGCCCCACCCCCTCATCCTACTGATGCCCACTCAGCTGGGGTTGGCAACATCACCAACACAGCACTGACAGCTTTCCAAATAGTAATGGATATATGATCTTCCATATTTAGTAAGGACTGAAATTATAATAGTTGGTGACAATTCTAGGTTTTTAGAAGCACTTGGCAGCATCTTTCCTTGAAATGCACTCATACTCAGCAAGCAAAGATTGCCCATCTGCGTTTTGCTGGATATGGACAATGATACAGACAGGACAGCCTCATGAAGAAAGCCACCTACTAGCCCTTGACCTCTATCCTGGCAACTGGAACACAGGCAAGCAAACATTTATCTTCACAGACCAAACAATGAAAACCTTTCATTAAAGGGAAGAAGAAGACCTTACCATGAAGGAATTTGCCTTTTGCCCAGCTGGAGGAGAAAGCAGGGGTTGACTCTTAAAGCCAAATGACTTGTGTCTTGAAGAAGTTGATTTTCTTTAAGTGGGAAAGAAAGCATGCCAAAAACAAAAGCAAAACAAAATACCTCGACTGGAAAGAGCATTATTGCTGAGATGTGTTTAAGAATCTTTAGTCGCAGCTCTAAATGCAGGTAGCACCAACAGCTGAATTCAATTTGAAATGAATAAGAAACAATGTGTTAACTATTTATTTAATAAAATAAATTAATTGTAAGTTATCTACTTCCTGCTACTTGTGCTTTCATTCCTATATATTAGGAAGGAGGCTTCTCTCCTTCAGTCTTGCTGCAAAGTCATTTTGTATAGGCTGTTTCTCCCCAACCTCCTCAAACCGGAACCCTTGATGTTGACTTGGCTTTCACTAGTTGCTCCTCAGTTGGAAAGTGCGAAACAACCAGGAAGCCATACTATTCTGGGTCAATTTCTGCACAAGTTGTAGTTTGTCTTCCTGGACTAGTTCCTTCAGAGGTTGTGGGTCAGAGTTTCCATTGTCATATCTGATCCAGCCATTGTTTGTATGTGTATTCAGTCTCTCAGGCCCTTTTTTGATCATGCTGTCACTCGCAAAATGTTTACCAACTGGAGGAAGGCTAGATCCGGATCTTCACTGCTTGAGGATTGTACATTGTGTCCTTATGCAACTGTATGACAGGCTCTTCTTGGCCATTTTGTTGTTGTGTCGTCATGGTAATCATCTAACAAGAGGGAAGCTGCACAGAAGCATTTAAGATTCTGGATAGAATGCAATGAAACAGCATAATGACTGCTATAACAAAAACAATAATTAATAGTCTGTGTAAGACGCTTTGCAACCAGGAACCCAAACTTCCCAACCCAGACCAAAAGAACACATCTCACAGGCCATGAGGATCAAACTTAGACATCCAAGCATTTTCTTCCTTAAGGCAATTTTAGCCTGTTCTACTTTGCTTGTTTCATTCATCCAAATTCAGCAAGAAGTATCAGCAATGGTGTAGATGTCATTATGATTTGCCAACAAGAAATCAAGTGCAATGCAATTGTCCATGTCATTAGTCATGTCAATGAGTTCAGACTGACCTATATTCCATCTAGGGCAGAGGTGACACCTTTAATAACTTCTGTCACAGTTACTGATAAGTTTCTTTCAGTATTTTCTATTTGTATGATTGGCACCAATGAGGACAGTATTCTGATTGTTCATATTAAAAAATGAATTGGTAATTTGCACGAGTAGAATGTTTGAATAATCAAGAGCGACTTTGTTCCGAATATTGTGCCTGGGTCAGAATTGCTAGACTTGGTTATCTACAGAATTACGGTCACTGTGTACAGACAAGTCCTCA
The DNA here is from genome assembly GCF_021613505.1 of Equus quagga. Lineage (NCBI taxonomy): Eukaryota > Metazoa > Chordata > Mammalia > Perissodactyla > Equidae > Equus > Equus quagga. The sequence continues at coordinate 7,078,210 of NC_060268.1, read as the reverse complement.
AATATTATTCCTAAATTTCATGAGGTACTTGTCTGAGGCAAACAGGGCCAGGAACTTGGCTACAAATGAAGTAGTGCTTACTGGGGGAACTTAGAGAGGCAGAAAAAAAGAAGCTGTTCACAACTCAGTCAGAAGCAAAGACTTCGATTAGCTTTGTTACATATTTGGGTCTCTATTAGTCCCTTTAAGGTGGCAAACGCTTGGCTTATTGCCCTAATAACATTGTTGAATTCAAATTTACAATTGCCTATGATCTGATCACTAGATTTGTAATGATTCTTTTCTTTGTCCTGGAGGGAGTGGCACTAGAAAAGTCACAGGTTATTTATTTATGGTCATTTGTCCATATAGTTGCCAGGGAAACACTGTCCAGCTGTAATCATTTAATGAGAGCAGAATTGGCCAGAAATGTTTATCATGGGGATCTGGTAAAATTGAGGGCAGTAACTATGTTTGGGATAATCTAACAATTGTGTTAGAATGTGTATGCTTTGATCCAAAAATTATAAGAATGGAGAAAAAGTGTCATTATAGATGCACAAAAACCCGGGGTCTATAGAAAATGAGAAGAAGAATGATTATAAGCAAGAAAAGAAAAAAAAAAAAACAGGACTAAGATGTTAGTCTAGGTTTGATGTCTTGAGGGGAAGCTCTCCACTATCTGGCATCATCTGCTTGTTCTGAACATCTTGGGTCAGCTGTACACTTTTGAAGATGAGTTGCTTCTTTAGGATAGCTGAAAATCCTCACTTTGAGGTCCCCTGTGGGAATACCCTTCCAGTGGTGTGCAATTCTAAATTGCTTCTGTAGTTGTGAAATGTAAACCCAAGGATTGACTCCCTGAAACTTGCTACACTGTTGTTAAAAGGATCTGACAAAGTTGCCCCCAAGAAAGCTTAAGGGCAGTTTTTCTCTGATGTCTCTTCCAATAAATGAAATGTCCTTGTTCAAGGACAAATATCCTTGTTCAAGATCGTGAACAAAGAAGGCAATCTTAACTTGCTGATGAGAGGACAGGGTATAGTTCATGAGTTCCTTTCAATAATTTGCCACGTCTGTATGTAGCAGCCCACAGTCTAGCATAAAAGATAAAAATCTCTAAATGCAGAGACATTTCAGTCGCCAATTCATAGAGGATGATGTTTGTGTCTGTGAGTGAGTGGACTGTATGGTCATTAGTGCTAACTGGAGCATCTTTGGCCAAAGAAATTCAAGGGTTTCTGAAAGTTTTACTAACTTTAATTTAAGGATGTCATTGGGTCTTTCAACCTTTCCAGAAGATTGTGGGTGATGACAGTGTGGTTTTCAAGTAAGGGTAACATGTTGCAGAGTTCTTTTATAATGGTTTCCGTAAAGTGTGTGCCTTGATCACATAATATAAATGTTCAAATGTCCCCAGTTGCAACGTAAAATCAAGCAGTATTTTAACGACCTTTAGGGTTTCAACTTTTTGGCAAAATAATTCTTCAACCTATTCTGAAAATAGACGTAAAATGACTAAAACATATTCAAATCCTATGGAGAGGGGAAATTGGATAAAATCAGTGTCAAGATCCTCAAACAGTTCTTGTGGACTTGCTTCCTGGTCATGTCCCACATTTACATTTTTTCCAGGATTAAGTTGTTAACAGGTGATCCTTGACACAAAAATAACCTCAGCTGTCTTTTTAAAGTCTCCCATCAATGTTGATTTGAGATAATAACCAATATGTCTGTTCTATGATGAGTACTTTTATGGATAAATATTTCCAACATTTACTAGAACTCATCTGGTGCCAACAAGAGGTTGATTTGGGAGCACTAGAGATTATTCAGGGGAGGGTACAAGGTAAGTATGAGAAACTGCTGGAGGTCTCAGTCTCGCAGGGGGGTTGTGTCCTGTTTTAGGGGGACTCCACTCTTCTGTGAATTTTTCCTCTGAGAATCCCACCAGATTCATATAGTGAGGATTTGGGAAAGATCTCCTCGTGGCACTGGAAAGGGAAGGGAAAAGTAACCATCGTGAGAATGAGCTGAGCCTTAACAATGACGGAGACATGTACTCCAAGGAAAGAACCTCACCGGAGTGCCACTCTGCAACCATATCCCACCTGGAGGAAGAGAATTTCTCCTAGTTACAGACTCTCCCATCTTCCTGGAGGTAAAAAAACAAAACAACAACGACAGTCTCCTCAGGAGACAGGACTTTGAAGAAATAGATTGGGAATGCTACAGTTAGAGAAAGGAGGAGGACATGAGGAGAAAAATCTAAACCACTGGAGAAGGGGCAGAAACACTTATGAGAGCCACCGCCCTGAGACACAGGGCTGTTCAGAGATGGGTACTTAACTTGAAGTTTACAGGACGCTCCTACTGACCAACACCACACCGCCACTCCAACAGGACTCAGGTTTAATGACAGGGATTATGGCTGAAAGAGTTACAAGATGCGACTCTCCTCAGGAGCAGTGTATAGGGGAACCCCCGAATCAGAAAGGAGACAAAAGCAAAACACACTAGAGGAATAAGTTGAAGCTTCTTGTACCTAAAGCTGAAAGAACGATTAGACATGTTAACCATTAAACAACAAAAGCACTAGCCAAATTAGCATAAATTTTTACCAATGACTTATGTACCTCAGTTCTATTACCTGATACAACTTGTCCAGTTTTCAACCCAAAATTAAGAAGCATGCCAAAAGGCAAAGCAAAATACAGTCTGAACAGAAAAAACAAGCATCGGAACACATTTGGATATGAAATAGCTATTGGAATTGTGAAACCAGGAATTAAAAATACTCCAATTAATATGGTAAGGCACTAATGGAGAGAGAAGGCTGTGCAAGAAGAGGTGGGTGAGGTAAACAGAAAGAGGGAAAGCTATGAAGCGATGCAAAGGCAGTGCTCACACAATTAATTTTTTTAAAGGCAATGGTAGAAATCAAATAAACAGTAATAGAAATGAAAAATGTCTTTAATGGGCTCTTGGTAAACTCAACATGGCCAAAAAGAATTAGTAAAGAGTAAGAAAGATCAACAAAAACGTTACAGACTGAAGTGCAGAGAAAAAAAAAAAAAAGAATGATTTAAAAAAAAAACAGCAACAAAAGAAAAATTAACATCCATAATGGCTTAAAAATAGCAAAAGACGCAAACATACACATAAGTGGAATACAAGAAGAAGTATAAAGAGAGATGGAGGCAGAAGAGATATTTAAAGAAATAATGCCCAAAAGCTTTCCAAAATTAACAACAGACAGCAAATCATCTATCAAGGAAGATCGGAGAATATCAAACAGGAGGAATATCAAAAAGATCCAAACCTAGCCATACTATATTCAAACTCGAGAAAACCAAATATAAAGAGAGAATCTTAAAAGAAGCCGGGGAGGAGATGTGACACCTTACTTACAGGGGGAACAGGGTAAGAATTACAGTGGAATTCTCACACAAACTATGCAAGCAATGAGGGGAGAAAATGTGTTGAAAGAGAAAAAACAAACTTGAATTCTATCTCTAGAATTATCCTTCAGAAGTGAAAGAGAAATAAAGGCTTCCCCACATATGAATGAAAACTGAAGGAATTCATCACCAGCAGACCTGCCCTGCAAGATATGTTAAAAGGAGTTCTTCATGGACAAGGAAAATTCCATTGATCTGGCGCTGGATCTGGCTAAAGGAAGAGCACCAGAGGAGGAATAAATAAAAATGAAATAAATATTTCATTTCTCTTACTTTTAAATGTTCTAAAAGATAACTCTTTGTTAAAATAATAATGATACGCACGTATTGGGCGATTACCACATACAGATGCATGAAATGCAGGAAAGCAAGGCCACAAAGGATGGGAGCGAGAGGGGGAAGACTCTCTTATAAGGTTCTTGCTTTACCTGAGAGGCGCTGTGCAGGTATTCAACAGTGAAGTTCGGTTGTTTGAGATATACACTGTAAACACTAAGGCAACCACTAAATATTTTTAAAAAGACATATAAATGATATGCTAAAGTAAGAGAGAAATGGGATAATATCAAATAGTTAAAATAGGAGAAGATAGAAAAAAGGGGAGAGGGAGAAGCAACAACAAATGCAGTGAATAGAAACAGATAGAAATATGATAGGTATTAATCTATATTAATAACCTCTGCAAATAGGAATGTTCTAAACACATCAACTAAAAAACAGATGCTAAATGAATAGGTAAAACAGGACCCAATTGTATGTTGTAAGCAAGAAGCCCATTTTACATATGAAGACATAGATGAGTTAAGAATCAAAGGGCAGAGAATGATATACCATGATAATGCTAGTTAAAAAAACTAAAGTACCATCCTATTCAAAATGCTTTTATTTATTTATGTTTTCCTGAGAAAGATTTGCCCTGAGCTAACATCTGTGCCAATCTTCCTCTATTTGGTTTGTGGGTCAATACCACCACGTGGCTGCCGATGAGTGGTGTAGGCCCTCATCTGGAAACCAAACCCAGGCCGCCAAAGTAGAGCACACTGAACTTAACCACTAGGCCACGGGGTCAGCCCCAAAATGCTTTTAATATTTATGTTAAGGTTTAATGTTACAACAAAAATTCCTCTATTAATGCAATAGATTGCACATTCAGAAACTATAATTCCTACCTAGCAAATTTATGTAACTTTTACTGCTATTGAATATTTGTCTTGAGGTTTTGTACATTTTATTAAAAGCTTTGGAAACTTGAATAAAAAAAGTCAATAATACTTTTGGTATTGGTGCTACACTTTGAAAAAAACTACCTTAATGATTACTTTGGCTTTCGTTTAAAGACTAAAAGATACTGAATATTGCTTAAGAAGATGTTTTAAGGAATATTTACTTTCAGATTTAACTTACCTGTTAATTCTTCTAGGATTATTTTGATTTAACAATGAAGATGATATTTCAAGAATATTGACAAGGCAAAAGAAACCTGTTTCTAATAAATGTAACTCAAAAAGCCATACATACAATTCGCTAAACACTAGTGTTCACGTTCTGCATGGATATATTTTAAATCAATTTTATTCTAATGACAGATTACATGCCTGGGGCAAGGTATAATGTTGTTTTATTCAAATAATGAATTAAAATGCACATCAGAGAAATATTCTTTTTCAATTTCAGAGATTGGTTCTACAAAGGAGGTTTTTGAATAAAGAGTGAAGGACAGCAAAGCAACTTTTATTAGAATTGGTTGATAATGTTTCTTTATTTTTTAATCTTCATAACTTTATCCATTTTTACATATTTTTGTGCAATCGATGACAATTACATTATTACGTTATACTGATTGAGCACTTGCCACGTGCCACGCTTTGTATGAACACTTAATATAGAGTTTTCCATTTAAAAATTTAAGCCATAATCTACATGCAGTAAAACTCACACTCTTAACTGCCCAGGTCTGTGAATCTTTACAAAAGTATACAGTCTTATAGTTACCACTAAAATCTGGATATGAGAAGTGTATCAGTCCAAAACATTTCTCATGTCTCTTTGCAGGCACTCCACCTTCCTCCGGACTCTGGCAATCGTTGATCTGTTATCTCTTCCTAAAGTTTGTCTTTGAAAGGGTGTCATATAAATGAAATCACACAATATGTAGCTTTTTGAGTCTGGATTCTTTCTCTTAGCGCAAAATATTTGAGATACAACTGTCTTGTCACATGTTGGTAGCCATCGTGCATTCCTTATTGTGGACGAATAGTAGTGTATTGTTGGGATTTAATGTATCATAGTTCATTTATTCATTTCACAGTTGAAGGACATGTGGTTGATCCCAGTAATTAGCAATTATTAATAAAGCCTTTACACACATTTGTGTACAGGTTTGTGCGGACACAGGTTTTCATGTTACTTGGTCAAATTTCTGGAAGTGTGATTACTGCGTCATAAACTGACTGCATGTCTAGCTTTATCAGTAACTGTCCCTAAGGGATGTACACTTTGGCACTCCCCTGTCAATATGCGAGTTCCAACTGTCCCATATCCTTTGTCAGTACTTAGTATTGCCTGTATTTTCAAAGACATTTTAACAAGTATATTTTAGTTTGCATTTCATTAATGAATAATGACTTTGAGCATCATTTAATATGATCATTTGCCATGTATATTTCTTCTCTGGTAAAGTATCTCACCAAGTTTTTAATTGGGTTTGTTGTTTACTTATTACTGACTTTTGAGTATTTGTTATATGTTTGGTATGCAAGTTCTCTATAAGACAGGTCATTTACAATCATTTTCCCCCAGTCTGTGCTTCAATTGGCATTTTATTAAAAGTTTTAATTGCAGTGAAGTCCAGTTCATCAATTTTATATCTTATGGATCACGCTTTAAGTAAACTAATGTCATGCGAATTTCGCCATATTTTCTTTGGGAAATTTTACAGTTTTAGCTCCTACCTTTAGGTCTACGATACAATTTGAATTAATTTTCAAAAATATTTGTATGTAACTATGTTTATGTGAATGTCTCTTCAGAAAGATGTCATTGGTCAATTTTTTCTAAAAAGAGTGAACAAAACCAAAATTTTCAGATTTTCTATGGCATTGTCAGTAAATTTTACTGATTTTTAAATTTAATGAAATATGATCATGTATGTTTTCTGAAAGTGTATTTAAATTAAAATATTAAATGCAATTATGAATACAAATATTATGTAATTATCTGGTGAATTCAGGAAGAATCTTCCGGCTGAAAATATGCTTCCTATTAACTATAAATGTATAAAAGTTTAAACATAAAAAATATAGTGATGTTTATAATGTAATTGGACACAGATATTACAATTTTTATGAAACACTAAAATGTAGATGTAAATAATATGTAAAATTGCATATCACAAAGTTAAATTCTATGTAATTGTAAGCTTGAAGAAATTAACCAGGATGGTTAAACGTATGCACAGCACATGTATTCAATGAGTGAAAATGTTCTAAAGTTGTTTATCACAGCTAAAAGCATTTACTGTAGTTTTAAATAATATTCACTTATTTTCTCATTTGAATTTATTAAAATATAGAAACATATTAGAAATAATGTCTCTATGAAGTCCACAAAAATCATTTTAGTGAGATTTTTATTTGTTTGTTTTTGTTTTTTTAGCTCCCATTTGCCTACTATGAGGAAAATTATTGCCAAATAAGCATACCAGTGATATTATATAAAGAAAGTGGAAAAATCAATAAGATGTGGATTATTAGAAAGTATTTTACATTCTCTTTTGACATTTTTTGAATGAGATTTTTCTTACTAATTTCCTTAAATGGTTACTTTGACTAAGATGAACATGAATTTGTATATTCACAGCAAATAAAAACTTTATGAATTCTATTTATTGTTACCCAATTAATTAAATGATAATATCCCTCTTCTTTTTCAAAAGATCTGTTTTACTCTCCAGCGCACTTACACATCCATTATTGTGTTGAAGACACCCACACAACTCCTCTGCTATTGGGACGTCCCGAGAGCGCGGCAGTTCCATAAATGCCAGGTTCCGAGCATTGCGTGGGAAAGTGCAGCGGCGCAGTAAAGCATCGCCTGGCCTTTTGGCAATCACCAGATTATTACATTTTAAAGGTCAGATGTACATGATTATTTTACCTGAGCCATTTTGTTGGGGGGGGGGGGGGGCTGAGTCACTCACGACTTGTTCAAATCACCTTAATGGTTCAAGAGTTAAAGGTAAGAAACCTGGAAATATAAGGTGAAAACTCCAGACATCAAAAATGTAAAATGAATTATCACAAGACTGTAGATAATACATATGAGTACTCGGTATTAAAAATTGGAGATGATATTACAAATTTATGTTTAAAGTATATACATGATGTAGCTTTTTAAATTTTCTGTATTTATTCTAAATAACTGCCTGTGAAAATAATGGCATAAGTAATTGCTGTATATCTTATTCTATACCTCCATACTTTTACATACACTTGACTTTTACTTTCTATTCTTCCTTTGCATAGGATTCTGTCTGATGAATTTCAGCTTCCTCAGCTGTGTAAACTTGCCCCAATTCTCCTTCAAAAAATTCATGGATGTGCATTTTGAGATTCACTTAACTGTGACAACATTAATTCTTTCAGGTCATCGTGAATAAGTGACACATGAATCCATTAGGCATCTATTTGCATGTACAGTATTCTTAGTATTGTAGTGAAATAGTTCCATTTCATTAGAAAAGATCCCTGAAAAACAATGGCATTATTACCTGTGAATATTTCTCACGTTACATGGTCCACAGTAGAGCTACAAGACTATAACCCCACACCAATACGCAGGACCCAGGATAAGTGGACAAGTAAGGTACAACACCGTATACTTATATGAATCATCATAGTTAGAGCTAATTTTTTTCTGGAATTTATTAGGGAATCCATATCATATGATTCATTTATATACTTTTCTTTAAATATTCTGTTCAGGAAAACAAAGTCTAAATTCAAGTAAAAAATACTAATTCTAAACTCATATAAAAATATCTTGACAGATTTTAACAAAAATAGTGTAGCTAATGAAGACCATGGCATCCACTTAAATGTATTAGAACACAATATTTATAGATTAATTAAATCTTCTATCTCTTTTAAACAATGAGATATTGATGTGCTCAATTTACCTTTTACCACTATCTCTAAATCTTCCTATGCATTATTTACACATATCTTCAATATACATGAAAATTTAGGTTTAGGACTAGTCTGAAAATAACCTAAGAAGAGCCTAAAATCTAAAAGGGGATGCAGATTGAAATTACCAATGTCCACTAAAAGTGAAAATTTTTATGAGACATTTTGCTTTCAAAATAACATCCAAAAAGACACACTTCCAGAACGGCAGAATAAAACCTTCCAAAATTAGCTTCTCCATAAGAGTAACAAGATTACTGGCAAATATTGTCAAAATAAATTAGTAATCAAAAACCTTCCCATAGAGAAAAGTCCAGGTGCAGATGGCTTCACTTGCGAGTTCTAATAAAAGTTTTTAAAGAAGAATTAACATGTACTTTTCACAAACTAAACCAAAACATAGAAGAGGAGATAGCTCTGCCCAACTCATTCTCCGAGATCTGTATTACCCTGATACCAAATCCAGACAGATACCACAAGAGAGGAAAACTACAGGCAAATGTCCTGTGCAAATACAGATGTAAAAATCCTCAATAAGATGCTAGCAAACTGAATCAAGCAACATTTTAAAAGGATAATACACCATAGCCAAATGGCAGATAATACACCACGATCAAATTTATATCAGTAATGCAAGGTTGGCTTTAGATACAAAAATCAATCACTGTAATATGCCATATATATATATATATATATATATATATATATATATACACACACATAGAAGAAAAGAAAAATTTATGGTCATCTCAATAGACAAAAAAAAAAGCACTCGATAAAATCAAGCATCTTTCATGATAAAAATGTTCAAACCAATAAAAGGCATCCATGAAAAATCCTCATTTAACATGACACTTAATAGTGTTTTCCTTTTTTTTTTAAGATGTAATGCTTTATTATATCAACAAATGCAATACTTTATTTATTTATTTATTTATTTTTAAAGATTGGAACCTGAGCTAACAACTGTTGCCAATCTTTTTTTTTTTCCTGCTTTATCTCCCCAAACCCCCCCATACATAGTTGTATCTCCTAGTTGTGGGTCCTTGCAGTTGTGGCATGTGGGACGCCGCCTCAACATGGCCTGACGAGCAGTGCCATGTCCAAGCCCAGGATCCGAACCCTGGGCCGCCGCAGCGGAGCGTGCGAACTTAACCACTTAGGTTCAGGGGCAAGACAAGGATGTCCACTTTGACCACAATTATTCAACAATGTCCCAGAGGTTCTGGGTGGGACAATCAGGCAAGAAAGTGAAACAAAAGGGAAAAAGATTAAAAAGAAGAACTAAAATTATCTCTACTACAGATGAAGTAAACTTAAATGCAGAAAACCCTAAGGCATCCATACACAAAAATGTATGAAAGCCAATAAAGGAGTTCAGCAGCGTTGCAGAATATAAGGTCTACAGATAAAAATCAATTGTATTTCTATACACTGGCAATAAGCAATCCCAAAATATATTTATGAAAGAAATTCCATTATGATAACATTACGAAGAGTCAAGTAGAAATAAATTTTACAAAGAAAGTGTAAGAGTTCTACAAAGAAGATACTCAGGTAAAGAATTAAATTGGACCTCTACCTCAGACCATATGCAAAAATTAATCAAAGCAGGTCAAGTATCTAAATGTAAGAGCTATTCTTAGAAGAAAACTTGAATAAATTTTCAAGACCTTGGATTTGACAATATTTTATTATATATGATATCAAAAGCATGAGCAACAAAAGAAAATATCTATAAATTGTAATTAGGATGTAAAATTTTGTGTTTGAGAAAACACTATCAAGAAAAAAAAGGACAACTCAGAGATGGAAGAAAATTTTTGCAAATTATATATCTCATTGGGGCATAGTTTCCAAAGTATATAAAGAACTCTTATAACTCAACAATAAAAAGACCAAAAAAGAAAATTTTAAATGGGAAAATAATTTAAATAGACATTTACCCAAAGATACATAAACAACAATGAACACATGGAAAGAAGCTGAACATCATTAGTCATTGGGTCAATGCCAACCAAAACCACAATGAGATATTACCTGACACCCTCTAGGATGGCTAGTCTGTAAAAGGTAAATAATAACACATGTTGGCAAGAATGTGGAGCAACTGGAACTCTCATATATTGGTTTCGAAGTTGTAAAATAAGGCAGTCACTTTAGGAAACATTTTGGCTGTACCTCAAAATGTTATACAGTTACCATATGACCCAAGTATTCAAGAGAAGTAAAATCATATGTTCACACAAAAACTTATACATAAATGTCTATAGACCTATTATTCGTAATAGTCAAGAAGTGTAAACAATTGCCCATCAACTAAACAAAATGGCTAAATAAAATGTGGTATATCCATGTAAGGGAATACTATTTGGTAATAAAAAGGAATGAAGTACTGGTGTATGATACATCATGGATGAATCTTGAAAACATCGTGATAATTGAAAGACGCCAGTCACAAAAGTCCACATATTGTTGAGTCCATTTATATGAAATGTCCAGGATAGGAAACTTTATAGAAAGAGAAAACAGATTAGCAGTTGACAGAGGCTAAGAATAGGGAGAAATGGAGTGACTACTAAGGAGTCAGTGTTTCTTTGTGACATGATGAAAATATTCTGAAATCAGTGGTGATGGCTACAGAGCTCTGTGAATATACTAAAAACCACTCAGTTGTACACTTAAGTGGGTGAGTTGTGTTTTATGTGAAGTACATCTTAAAGCATTGCTTGAAAAACAAATCTAGGCAGATCATCTTAAATTTGGAGCTATATCAAAGACTCTCCTTCACGTAAAAAAGGAAGTTTAAATAAAATGAATAAAAGATGCTAACAGACTAAGTTTAAAAACAATGCAGAGGAAACAGTGCAAATAGTTCTACAGCGCAATTATCCAGGACTCTTCAAAATATCCACGTCCGGAAATAGCCAAAAATGTAGTAGAACTCTTCTGAGATTTAAAAGAGAATAAAGAGAACCACCAACCAAGTGCCAAATGAACAAGTGCCATCCGAATGGGTTGGGTCCCATTAGCCTACTCCATTTTTTTCCTCAATGTTTCAAAACTTAAAAGAAAGAAAAGTGAAAATACAAAGGGAGCTACCATGTATTAAAAAAAGTGGAAAAATAAGTAACAAAAATATTTCATACAATTATTATATATGATAAAAAATATCTGCCATTCTATATAAAATCAAGGTATTTACATGTGAGGTAAATGTGGTCATTTTTTATATGATAATAAAAGGGTTATACTTTCTGTAGCCCCAGGATAGAAAGAAATCTGTTTAAATAAGAAAAGGAAGAATAAACAATAATCTAACTCTCAACAAACAAGGCATAGACAAAATTGGTATAACTCAACTAGTCGGAAATGTCACATCACCAGATTACACAATCCTCACCAAAGACAGACATCTCACTGTTCTTTAGAAGATGCACCACGGACAGAAGCGCACCGCCTTCTGGCCAAATCTATTCAGTAGAGTCCATCTATCTGGAAATCAGCAGTTAACCCAAGAATTATAAATACGGATTGCAAACAAAAGCAGCACAATGTTTCTTAAATAAACATTGTTACTTATGTGGATACATTTGCTAATTTTATACAATCCGGCATTTCTTCTGTCTGGAGGAGGAGCTTGAAAAAATGAAGAATGAAAGAGATAATACATCATCCTTTCGCCATTATTACTGTTCAGATAGTTTTGGTCTTCTTTGGTTAGAGACTCTGACACTACACAAATTGGAAATTATTTGAATGTCCAGAATCCATATGTTTAGCATAATGGTTGGAATTCTCATGTTTTCTATTTATAATGGCAGAAGTCATTATAAAACTCTTCGAAGTTTAACAAAATTCTTCAATTTAAAAAAAATAATTCAGAGACTAATATAATGAGTATACTCATAGCTTTAAATAATGCTAAGATTTTGACAGATTTCATCACGTCTTTTAAATAAAAAGCTGTTACCTACAAGCTTGAAACCCTCACCCTGTCCAGTTTTCTCCTTTCTTACATTATATACAAATGTTTCTGCTATGATGCCACACACATGCACACATGCGCATTCGTTTCCTTTAATATCAACTAAATCAAGAAACTAATGAGAAAAGTGTGTTTAGGGAAAATCACTCAAAATCTTTATATCCAGAGGAAAAGTTAACAACCTTACTATAATATTAACATATTTAGAAAGACATATTAAATACCTCCAGGAATTGCTATAAGACTTACAGAAGCAAACGCTGTAGCAAAAGAATGTCTTATCCTACATTTGGTATATTTATTTTAGGAATAGTTTGGCTGGAAATATCAGAAAATCTAATTAACAGCGGCTTATAAATCAATATTGTTCATTTTTCTTATAAAACAAGACGAAGAAAGGCACTTCTTGGTTTTGTTTCAGCTGCTCAAAGACTAAGACCCCTTGAATCTTTCTCTTGGCGTCTAGTCCATTATTAATCTTTCACATGTGCTCTATAAAACAGGAATATGGGTGCCAGTTTCTATAAATGTGACTTTTTAATCATGTTGTTCAATTCCTTCATAGTTTGCTAATTATCTACCCGTCTCTTCGTTCCTGAGAAACAGAAATGACACCGAACTCTTTTTCAATAATGCATTATTTCATCCAAAGTTGCCTAATTTGGGAGTTTGGTTTGGGAGTCTGCCTGTAATTACTCTTGTAAAGAGTATATAGCGGCTGGATTTTGTACTCCAGTTATCATATATGTTGTCCAAACTGGGACTCTCTATCTTAACGAAAAATTTTTCTTTTATTTATCTTTACTGCTTTCCTTTCACTGATAAAAATAGAGAATGGTATTCTATATTCCGTATTTTTATTCCTTCAAAATGTTTCTTTGTTTCTTTTTCCTCTCCTTTACTCCTCTGGATTGATTTCCTTTATTCTATTCTTTTTTCTTTTTTTTACCTTTTTCATAGTTATCTATGAGTATTTTTAACTTGTGTTTTTAATCTGACAAAGCCAACTCAATCAAAATTCATATTTTCCTGGTAAACAGTGCAATTATAGTTAGCTCAAATAGAAGTTAGCTGCTGTTACAGAGATTAAAAAATTTTTAAGCATAACCATTCAGACACGTGGGATCACATCTGAGTGGTTAAAATGATGCTCTGCCACACACGTTTCCCAACTTTATGGGATCACAGAAGAACATGCCTCAGGGTCAGCAGTAACGGGAGCTTTCCTAGTGCACATCCTCATCTCTGAAACAGCTTCTTCTGAGAGATTTCTGTCATTTATAACACCATCAACAAATATACACAGCTGAATACACATAAATGCAAACACAAATATAGCATGATGAACAGATGTGCAGTTAAAGAAAAGACACAGAGAGTTCCACTTGGGGCTTCCCAGTTTGGAAATTTTTTTTATAAACCACAGCTTCCCTGTTTGCCTTCTCATTCTTTGTCTTCCTCTGCTCACCTCTTTCTGTGCATAGCCTCTTGATTTCATTCCCCAACACCTGAACTCAAGCCCCATCACATTATACTAATTTTCACACACACACACGCACACAGACACTACATCACACCGAAGGATTTAATGAGTTAGTAACTATCCTGAAAATTTGGTAGTCTACTTAGTCATAAAATATTAACATTGGATAATATTTGGTGAAAGTAAAAAAGCAGATCATTGAGCTAATTTCACATTTTCATAATTGTTTAGTAATTTTATTCTGTGTTAATGTGATGGTCCATCTGAGCAGCAGGGCTTGAAATATCTTATTTTGTATAACACGGAAGCTTAATTCCAGAATGTCTTCAAAATACAGTTGACTGCTTTTATCACTCTGTACAGCTGTAAAATTGTTTTAAGGTGGGTTCAAGAAGAATACAAAAATGTCTCAGTTTTCATTATTTCAAACTCTTTCTTTTGGAGGGTGATTGGGGGAGGAAGATAGGCTGGGAGCTAACATCTCTTGCCAATCTTTTTGTTTGAGGAAGATTTTCGCTGAGCTCACATCTGTGCCCATCTTCCTCTATTTTTTATGTGGGACTCTGCCACAGCATGGTTTGATGGACAATGTGTAGGTTCATGCCCGGGATCCCACCCACGAACCCCAGACGCTGAAGCGGAGCATGCAAACTTAACTCCTGTGCCACCAGGCCAGCCCCACAAACTCTGTTTTTTTAAAGATTTCTAAGTAAAGTGAAAGTGTTGTGATCAAATGGTATTATACATTTGTACTTCTTAAATTCTGATACTAGAAAGTAACCTCTAAGTATCTCCAGAATAACAAATTATTTTACAGAGGTTAAGATCGCAAGTTATTGATATAAGCCTCTATTACTTTAGAATAAATGCTCTACCTGACACGGTCAATTATATTTCTTTAGCAAAAAATACACACATATATATTTATGTCTATATGTATACATACACACACATATATGTCTATAATAATATAAAAATTAAGTATCTTGGGTAGTTCTTGACTTAAGCAAAATAAGAATATGATTCTGAGATTTTGCTTACACATATTTTTAATCTGAGTTCAATTTGCTTATGTTAGCAGAAAAGCTTGCTTTCGTGATATTCAAAGTGAAGAAAGATGTATCATTTGGTCTTAAGCATAACATTCAGCCCCAAGGTTAGAGGAAAAGGTAATTGTGGGTCCTTGAATTTCTGCTCTGAATATATAAAATGTCATTCACAGAATTACGTGGTGTGGCACGATACTTAAATACTTCTGTCAATGGTCAATATTTTCCTAATTATTGTAAAGAAGTGATAATCTATTAAAAGTGTGAAAATTACCTTAAATTTTGTTCTTTAAGAAGTATGGGGTAGTCCACAGGAATTAATATGTCTTTTACTTTTTCTACTATAATTAATCGACTTTTAAGATCATGAATTAGTCTCTGGATATCAATTGTTTCAATCTATTTGTAAGTGGACAATTGCTAGACATTAAAATATTTGGTTTTTCATACTAAAACATTACAATTTTTATACATTGGTAAAAATCTGCTTGACTATATATTGTGTCTGGGAGAAAATATTAGTATGTAAATAGCACAAAACTCCACTACAAGTTAAGGTCATTATATCAAGCAATTTTTTAACTTTCACAATTTAGAAGACTTCTGCAGAGTCACACAACAGAGATTGGCTGTAGTAATAATGACAAAGTTACTGGTAAATGCAGGAAAGGTTCATACAAACTTTAGGATAAACCATATGTATCAAAGGACTGGCTAGCTCCTTGAACATTTCTGTGAAATGTCTACAAAACATGCAGTGCCTCTTTATTAGGCAAACTAATAGACAGGTGTTTACTTTGGCACCATAACATAATTCTGTGAGGTGATTAGCTATGAGTGCTAATAACCCTTAGAATTGTTTTAAAGTAAATCCAACTAGTAAAAGCCTTTGGCTAAAATGAGACCTATTATATGCTCCCAAGCAATAATGTTTAGAATTTTGCTCCAACACTAGTGAAAAATACAAGCTGTATGTGATGTCCTCAAACTTCATCACGTGAACTGTGCCAAGATATTTTTCCTTAAATGAAAATCTGATTACCCTAACTGCTCAATCTAAAATATTTTAATCTCTCCATCAATCAACAGGATAAAATCCAAATGCATTAGCGATCTTTGAGACTGTTCATGGTCTGACTGCACCTGATACCCAGGCCCTCATAACAGCGCCTCCATGCCAGTTGCATTGAACAGGCCTCCAACTGCATGATGAGCCCGATGCCTGTAAAACTGGCATATTATGTCCTCTCTTTCAGATTCTTCTTCTAATACTCATTTCTATGCTGGAATACTTGCACAGTGTTCAGAGTTCAGCTGAAACCCTACTCTTTCTAGACATCTTCCCCGTATCCTAAACTTTGGTTACTTTCCTGCAACATGAATATTTTATGATAACGGTGCTGGCCAAATGCACTGTTGAGCTCTAAATTTGTGAATTTACTGTGGTAAACATTTTATATACATTATTGCAATTAATAATCACAAAGTTCTCATTTACAGATGATGAAATTCGGGCTTAGGGAGAATATAGAGATCAAACTGACTCAACTAACGTGATTCAATCGATGCTTGAATTAGACGTATCTGAAGTCAAATCTCTGTGCTAAAACCATTGCCTGGCTGTGGGGCACACACAGTGCTGCACACACTTAATGGAAACATCTCTCTACTCACATGTTTCTCACATCGTACTGCTTTAAGGCACAGTTTGTTCATACTTGTTTTCACAGATTCTGGAAAATAGTATATACTTAATAGATAAGAAACGTTTGATACTTTTATTGTCATTATTTCAATCTAAGCAAAAAGGTATTTTGTATTTATGTATTGTTATGCTATATTTTTTTTCACATAAATACATCAGCAAGAGTACTGCGTCCAAAGACAAATATATGAACCACCATAAAAACTACAGCTTGGACTCCCGGGATGATGGCTGATTAAACTGCGTCTTCCACTTCCCTTATTGGAAGTTACCCAAAAAAAGCAAAAATAAAAAATGATAATAATCATGATCTTAATAATATACACTCCATTTTCAGGAACTCTAAGAGAAAAGTATGATCTTAAGATGTCAAAATTTGCAAGTGCAGCTGAAGTTAAAGCCGTGACAGTAGGAAGAAGTGGAGAGAAGATGCACAGTGAGAGATCTAGTTGATGAAAAAGCTCAACAGGAGCAGAATTAAATATTTACCAACAAAAATGGAAAGCTCTGTCTGGCTATTGTTTACAAACCTCTATCAGATAAACTATCCATCAAGGACAAAGGCTGGAACAAAGACAGAAAAGAATGATGTCTTTTAGAACATTTGAGAATTACCCACAAAGCTAGGACATGATTGACCAAGGAAGTTGAAGAGATAAAACATATTGTGTCAAACCCAACACTGTGCCAAGCTTTTCTCCTCTAGCTATTTCAAAGACTGCTGCCTAGAAGCTAAGAAGCTGAGCACAAAGCCGTGGCTAACATGCTGGAAGCTGGATAGAGATTTTGGTGGTCTTAGGGAGCTAGAGAGACAAAAATCAGAACTGAGAGATCTCAAGACATGTAGGGACTTTTGAGGCCAATATCATGGGAAGACAGGAAGCAAGGAGAAGTGATCTTGACATTCAGTGTCAGTTTTCCCCTTGAGACATCTGACTACTCACAAGCAGCTGGCAAACTGCTGAGAAGCCAAGCAGAGCTTTTGACCGTCTTCTAGAGAGCGGCGGCAGAATTTGGATTTTTAAGGTACCTGAAAGAGTGTGTCAATGACTCTGGCAAAAACCGGGCTTTCACCTCAGAATCCTCAAGTACTATGCTACAGGAGTACTGGTTGAGCAGCTTTCAGAAAGACTGAAACTTAGCTCTAAATCAGCTCAAATCTCATGCTAAGTTTATTTATCTTCCCTTACTCTCAATGCCTAATGTAGAAAAACAATACACAGTGTAGGAAGATAACACCAAGCAGAGCATCTATGATTTTTAATACAGAATGTCTAGCATTCAATAATAAATTATAAAGTATACATGGAGGCAGGAACAAGAGATATGAATAGAAATAAAACTACAGGTGATATAGATAATGAGGTTTTTAGACATGGACTTTAAAATAATTGTGACTAATATGTTCCGTAGGATAGATGACAAGATTTTTCTATTTCATCTGGCAACTGAAATATAACATATCAAGTGGAAATTATGGCACTAAGAAAATATTTTTCAAAATAAGAATTTAATAAATGGGTGTAATAAGCAAATGAGACTCAGAAGAAAGAGTTAATAAACTATTTGAAATGTAAGTCATTGCCAGATCAAATCAGGAAAAGAAAAATCGATAAAATACAGGAAAAAGGAAAAGAATCATATGAGGCAAAATTTTTAAAATTTCCCATAGAGACAGTAGAAGCCTCAGAAGAATAGGTGAAAGAGAATGGGAGGAAAGCAATTCTTGAAGAGATAATGACCAAGGATGATGAGGATAAGGGCTTCACATGGCTCAGTAACACGAACTTCCAAGACTGACCTTGCTAATGATACTGTTAAGTGGCTGTTCTATCAACAGAAGAGATCAACACCGAGCCCTGATATGGCACCATTCTCTTGGGAGATCTTCATCAGGCCTATTTTATCACAGAGCGGACTAAAATTCCTCCTCATGTGGATGGACACATATTCTGGATATGGATTTGTCTTCCCTCCCTGTATTGCTCCTGCCAACATTATCCATCATCCTGGTATCTGCCCTACCAATACCATCTGACAAGGAGCTCATTCACAACAAAATGATTAAAGCAATTAGCCCTTGGTCTTATTAAAATATGGCTTACTGAAAACTCTGGTATGTTGCCAGATGGGAGAAAATACCCTTAAAGGATAGAGTTCCCTCTTACAGGACAGAGTATACGCTTCAAATCAGAGACCATTACGTAGTGATATCTCCGCCACAGCCAGAATATGTGGGTTCACGGGTCAAGGAGTGGAAGGAGAAGTGGCTCTTCACTATTAAACTCAATTCCTCACAGAATTTTTGCCTCCCATCCAAGCAAAATTGAACTCTCATGGTTTGGGGTCATTAATCCCTGAGATGGTAATGCTTTAACAAGATGAGACTACCACCTGGCCTTTTGTGTTTCCTATGCCACTAAACCAACAGGCAGAAACAGGGGTTATTCTAAAGGTCAAGTGATTAATCCCAGCTATCAAGGGAAATTGTGTTGCTCCTATACAATGAGAGCAGAAAGGACTATTTCTGAAACTCAAAACTTCCAAGAAAACTTTTAGTACTTCCATAGCCTAGAGTTAATGGAAACCTACAGTTAAAAAAAAAAAAAGAAAAGAAATGTTGAGGATTCAGAGGCTTTGGGTCACTCTCTCAAGTAAGCAAACTGACCATCTGAGGGTCTGGCTGAGAGGAGAGAAGTATCAAATGGGTATTTGAGTAGAAGGAAGCCATAGATGTCAGTTACAGCCTGCGACCAATTACAAAACAAGGACTATAGTCGCTTAGCATAGTTTCTCTTTGCTTATTATATGTTTGTGTTTATTTGTCTGTACTAACCACTGTATTTTTCTGTTTCCTTCTTCCTTTTTTTAATATAGAAGTTGGAGGTTTAGTCTTTAGGGAACCCAATATTCATTGGGATTGCAGTGAATTTGACGCAAGATTAATTTAGAGTGTAATGGCTACAATGACTATTGGGATTGTGAACTTCCTCATTTGGGAGCTATAGTGAGAACTTCTTCACTTGTTAGAAGGAAAGCTGTATCTTATTGTGGAAATACAAAACTATTTTATTAATGTGTAGAAGTTCAAAAGTATGTAGAAATGTACATACAAAAGCTGGGTATCCAAATAGGTGGACAGTGTCATTTATCAGTTTTTTGATTCTCAACTCCAAATGCACCTTTCATTGTTTGCTTTGAAAAAATATGGAGCTATAAATGTTCCTACTTTGCTAGCTGGCACAATGTTCAATTTTGTCAACAGAGGGCACCGAGGGACAAGGACAGAGGACGAGATTTCTCTCCCTTGTTTCTGTGTGCTCCTCTCATCAGGCAGTGAGTAGTTTTCTTTTGTTTTGTTTTCTTCAGCAACCTGCAACCAGGAGAATGTAGCACCTTACAAAAGGCAGCTTCCCCCAGCACCCACTAAGACAGCCTCGTAACAGAGTGGCAGAGCCCTTCTCCATGCTGACATCTCTTGGTCTACCCTATTCAGGTAATTTGGTGGCTAGTGTCACTGGGTGGGGTACTTCCCTGTGAAAAGCTTCCCCAGGTCCTTTCTTAGGCAGCTTTGCAGCAAAGTGCCACCATGAGGATGCCTGGCTCAACAGCTATTCCTAATAATCCAGAGGGAAATTTTCCAATGAATCCTACCAACATAGAACCTCAGGAAACATCTTTCCTATCCCTTGAGCTGTGGCTGTGCCCTCTAACTAGACCTGTATTTTCGTTCTGGAGTCTGTTTGTGAGCTCTTTCTCACTCCTGGGGGTAGTGGCTGCTGCTTACATCTGCTACTTTGTATTCTTTAGACTTCTCTTTTCCTCTTAGCAGCCAGTGCCCCACTACTCCAGTCTTTTGCTGATAATACCTCTGGTACGTTGAATTATGGCCCCCGAAGAGAGCCACATTCTAGTCCCTGCAACCTGTGATTATGTTACCTTATTCAAAACTCATTATCTGAGTGAAATGGGACTCAGCAGATGTGATTAAGTTAAGATTCTTGAGAGGGAGAAATTATCCTGGATTATCTAGGTGGATCCTAAACATAATCACAAGTAACCTATGAGAGGTAAACAAAAGGATATTTGACTACAGGTGAGGATAAGATAGTGGGACCAGGGAACAGAGATTGGGGTGACCCAGTCACAAATCAAGGAATGCTGACAACCTCTACAAGCTAAAAGAGGCGAAGAATGGGCTCTCTTCTGGAACCTCCAGAAGGAACCAACCCTGCCAGTAACTTGACTTTAGTCCAGTGAAATTGCATTCTGCTTCCCAGAACTTTAAGAGAATATATTTCTTTTGTTAGAGGCACTAAGTTTGTGACAATATGTTTCAGAAGCAATAGAAATCTAATATAATACTTTATATTAAACGTTTCTATTCGAATACTGTGTGGTCTCCATTGCCTAACAGGACTCTGACTGATACACTCCTGCATGAATGTAACATGTTCCTGATCCTTCTCCTTGACAGGGATGGGAAAGAATGCAATTTACACATCAATGACTGCATATTGTGTATTGAAACTGTTAATCTGTTCTTCAGAAATGCCACATCTGGCTTGGAAGCTCCAGTGAGAGATACTTCTAAACTGATTTTGTGGTATACACTCTATATGGCAACATCCTTTTGGCTTTTGTAGGTTATGGACAGGTGAATTAAATGGGGTTATGATGGGACTACCATGCCTGTCTCCCTCAAAGATGGCACTGTTCTCTGCCATACCCCTGGGCTGTGACATTTTATTTGATTTACTATCTTGGTTAGAGTGAAGATCAAAATCAGAAGCTGCCATTTGACTTTCTCCACTAAAATAGTTCTTATCCCACATGCCAAGGACAGATATGAAGTTTTTGCTAACTAACAAGTATGTAAACTCTAATTTTACATTTTAAGAACAGGGGAAATGACCACTGTGTGGGTCTATGATCTCTACCAAGGCTCCAATTACCTGTTAGAGTCCATTTCACATATCCCTACTCTACTGGGGGGCGGCACACAACAATACATGATATCATGATAATACATGATAAAAATTCAGATCCCTGGGTATTAATGTTGACTCAAATCCTGTCTTGAATTCTCAGAATGTCTGGATATTCCCACTTGGCCAGATATGGTTACCTAAATAAATAGCCATTAAAGAATTGGAGATATAGCCGTATACAAGGGCTTTCATATTGTAAATAAGGCTACTTCTTCAAAGGTTTACAGAACCGTAAACTGGTTAAACCACAAAAACCAAGTATGGGATGAAAACTTTAATGGTATAACTGTCCTAAGCTGGCTGATCATCCATTCTTGACTTCTTTTTATTCTGTAAATTAAATAATAGCCCTGTTGGGTGCCAATCTATTCTTTTCCTAAATTCATCATGTCTATTAACAATCTCCATAATTGTCTTACATCAGGCTTGTCTGGCTGCCATTTTGAACTTGAAATTCATTACAATAATTGCTCCTTCATACCTGATGACTGAGCACCATGTCTTGACCTCTATTACTTCAGCATCCTGTTATCTCCATTACAAAAAGGGAGTCCAGTTGTACAACAGCACTTCTGATCATTAGCCCTGGCCTACACAGGGCAGTTACTACTGAGATTCTCATTGCTCCTGGTGCCCCTCACTAGCATATTCCTTTTCTCTTTGATGAATAGAGTCCTCTGTGCCCTTCCGTAGGACATTTTCCAATGGTAGTTTCCAGCTCTAAGTAATGTCTTCAGACTAATGTGCCTGAGTATCTAAGCCTTGTGATCTCTTACTCAATTCTCTGCTACTGCAGTTCTGGCATTTCTACATCTTTTAACGTGGGCCACCTTTCTTGCTTCACTTCTTCCTTCTCTTCCTGCCTCTTCCTTTTCATTTAGTGAGGACCATTATAGGATTCTCCAGAGAAACAGAACCAATAGGCGATTTATTTACATAGCTGTTTTTTTATTTATTATAGGGAATTTATTATAGGGAATCACACTATTATGGAGATTGAGAAGTCTCAAGAGCTCTGTAGCCAGCAAGCTGGAAACCAGGAGAGCTGATGGTGTATTTCTAGTCTGAGTCGGAAGGCCTCAGAAACAGGAGAACTGGTGTAAATTCCAGTCTGAGTCCAAAAGCAGAAAAAGACCCATGTCCCAGCTCAGAGACAGTTGGGCAATGAGAGAGAATGAATTCTTCCTTCCTAAGCCTTATTGTTTTATTCAGGCCTTGGATGGATTGGATGAGGCCCATCCACACTGGGGGTGGAAGGTGCCAGCTGCTTTACTCAGGCTACTGAGTAAATGTTAATTAATAAATGTTAATTAACAAATGTTAATCTCATCCAGAAACACCCTCACAGACACCCAGAAAAATGTTTAACCAAATATCTGGGTACCTCATAGCCCAGACACGTAAAATTTACCTTCACAACAGTGTTTTCTGAGGATGCTGCTGAAGCACTAAATCGTGTGTCACAGGGGAGCACTTCCACGCTATTAAATATTCTCTGACTCAACTTCATATTCCACCTCTCTTGACTGAGCACCTTAGTCCCATGCATACTCTCTCAGCTCCTATTGGCTGATCCTGCAGCTACTTCAAAATTTATAGTTCCTTTCTTCTCTTAGCAAGCAGAAATCTTCCATAGTAGTGTTATGTTATGACCTAGCTTAAAAATTGACCGTTTGGCAGCTGGGAGATGGGAATTTAGACTAGGTTCTTAGGGGAGTGCATATTTTTCTTACAAGGAATAAGCTGCGGCATCATCTTCAAGCATGGAGGGCTAGCCTGTAAAAAGGAGGGAGAGAGATTTGTGCAGAGAGATCTTCAGAGAGATCTGGAGTTTTGAAGTGACTAAATGCATTGACTCATATTTCTGTATCCCACATCTCAGAAGCCCATTCTTCCCAGTCCAGGCCAGACTTCACTCCAGGAAATTTCCAAGACTGAGACTAGGAACTTCTGTGGTTCTCTGACACCGTTATAATTAATCCTAGCGCCAGAGTCTTAGCTTTTTTGGTCCTCTAACTGTAAGAGAGAAATTTTTTATATGCTTCTAAGTAGAGCCTCTGTCATATTTCTTAAATCGGTGAGTAATCACCCTCAGCCTCTCATCCGCTTTTTCCAATGCACCATTACAACCAGCATCAGCCACCAAATTCCTAAGTACTTATTTTTACTTCCAAACTACTCCCAAAATGGTGAGATACAGCTCCACCAGTTTTTTCTACCCATCAATATCTCCCCTTGGTCCACCTCCAGTGAAAGTTCTAACCATTGCACCACTACAACTTTCTTGGTGCCATCAGTACTCCACCAACACCAGTTATGTGGTCTTTATTGACAGCTGATCAGCAGGTGATCCCATACTAAAATCTAAAATAAAATTTAAAGTCTTCTTCCAAGGATCATTCATGGCACCAACTGGTAATAGATTGGGATTTCTGGGAAAGAAGTTCTGAGATAAAACCTTCATGCAAGTGGGGGCATCGGGTAATAAGAGACTGAGAGAATCAGGATAGTCAGAGGTAGAAATTGAACTGGGAAGCCACTGCAACATAGGCCTTATTCAATCTCACAGAGAGCTCTGGCTGGTCTATCCACTCAGAGTTGTCCCTGATGTGAGATAACGGACACAGGCGTTTGTATACTCCATATCAGCCAGCCATTGGGTGTAGGCTTCCCGTGGAGAAAGGATACTTCATTAAAAAGGATATTAAAATTAAACATGAGAAGGTTCTCAACTTTATTGGTCATAGGGTAGAACGCAATTAAACTTATAATGAGATAGCAGTACACGCTACAAGAATGCCTAAAATTAAAAAGGCTGACACACCAAGTGTTTTCAAGGATGTGAGCAATTAAGAAATCTTATTCACAGCAGATGTGAAGTAAATTTGTACAACTATTTTGAAATATTATTTGGCAATATCTACTAAAGTTGGATGAACGCATAGGGAATGACTCAACAGTTCTAGTCTAAAATATATACCTGATAGAACTGTTCTCATATATTTACCAAAAGACATATAAAAGAATTTGCCAGCTACACTATTTATAACAGCACCAAATTTCAAGGAATCCTAAAACCATTCCTCATTTGAATGGATAAATAGATGTTGGTACATTCATATTAATGAATATCTGGTTTAGATAAGTGAGAATCAATGATCTACAACCACACAAACAACATGGATGATTCACACAAACTTTGTGTTGAACAAAATAAGTCAGACATCAACGTGTGCATAATGTATAATTCCACTTATATGAAATACAAATAAATCTATGCTGTTAGAATATGTAAAAGAACTATGAGCACTTTTTAAAGATGTGAAAAGATGTACAAATAAAAGTTAAAGTGACGTTTTCCATCTACCAAAAATCTCAAAGTTTGATAATACCTTGTATTATACACGAAATGTATTATTGAAAAAATGTAAATTGGCGCCAACCTTCAAGAAGGAGATTTGCCCATAATGTATGGAAATACTTTATTTAGGTCAACATGCATAAGTATCACCTAAGGTGCTCATTTAATACAAATTCCAGAGTCCCACCTCTGGAAATTTGAATTCAGTAGGTTTGAGGTGGAAAGTAAGAATTTTCATTTCTAGCAACCTCCCAGATGTTACTAATATTGCCTCTTTGCAAACTACGCTTTAATAAATACTGCCTCAGGCTCAATTTCACTTATAAGAATTTATCCTATAGATATGCCCTTATGAATGATGTTTGTATCAGGGAAAAATTACACATGTTGAAGAAATCATACTTTTAAAAATGTCTTGTTTGAATGGGAAATAAAATCACAATCACAAAGTTTGAAAACATTAAAACATTATGAAAGACTGTGTATTGAAAACTTCCTCATACTGATCTCCACTAACTGTAGAGCCGCTAATCTCCCCACACACCCCTCAGCACAGCAAGTAACCTTCGGAATTAATTTCTTCTGTCTTTTTTCATATAGTTTTTTTTTTAAATTTTTTTTTAAAGATTTTATTTTTTCCTTTTTCTCCCCAAAGCCCCCCGGTACATAGTTGCATATTCTTCGTTGTGGGTCCTTCTAGTTGTGGTATGTGGGACGCTGGCTCAGCGTGGTTTGATGAGCAGTGTCATGTCCGCGCCCAGGATTCGAACCAACGAAACACTGGGCCGCCTGCAGCGGAGCGCGCAAACTTAACCACTCGGCCACGGGGTCAGCCCCCATATAGTTTATTTTTAATGAGAGCAAATATAAAAATATTTTCTTTTAATCCCTTTTATTAAGCAAATTTATGGACATTACAGAGAGTGGTTACCTGATTTATTTTAAACCTTATGAGTGTTTATATTTCCTCTCCAAAATATAAACTTTCTTAAAGGAGTGATTATTGTAATTTTCATAATTATTCCCTGACACTTCAAAATGTACCACAAATTTGTCAAAGTCAGCACGCTTTTTTTACTCAGTTGCCAGATATTATTTGTTGCTATTTGGTATCATCTACTACAGAAAAATAAATCTTTCAAGTTTATCACCCAGAGTTAGTTTCTAGTAGGATTTTAGTTCATTCTAATCAATGAGAAGTATTCACAAGATATAGAAAATGGAAGAAACCATTGTTCTCCTAAGCACCTAAAACAAGGACATGGGTTTCAGCAAATGGACAATGAGAGCTTGTACCCAGAATCCTCAGGTTCTACAGGACCACTTTGGAATTACAGGCAACTGAGACAAGTGGCGGCCTGCCTGCAAGCATTGCTCTTCCATTCCCTTCAAAATTCCTGACTTAAGCTTCTCCAGTCTTCTAACAAGTATTAAACTATCATTTTCCTCCCCTAACTCACTTACTCTAAGTGACTTCTGTTTCTTGACTGAACCCTGCATGATTCCTGGAAATACTCAGATGCCATCTGTCTTTGTTCTACAAAATTAGAAGGAATTTTCAATTTCCACTCCAATGTTCTCCATCATTTGTCTCCCTGTGTTATCTCGTTACTCCTACATAGCACAATGTGTGTGTCAGTGTGTGTGAGAGAAAGAAAAGGAGTTAAATATAAGATGAAATTTTGCATTGTCAAAAGTCACGCAAGAGTAATTCTACAAAAGCTCAAGGAGTTTTTACCCCTGTGATCTCACTACTCTCACAGCTCTGGCAGGATAAAGGTGAGTGTGTTTTGCACTAGGTATTGTCAAGCTTTGGACTTGTCACATTATTCAAATCAGACAATAAGAATTACTAATGGGTTTCATGGAAGAATAGAACTTTAGAGAAAGATTATTTTTCAACCAGATAGTCTTTCCATTCTAATAAATTACACAATAGCCTCATGGCATGCGATAGCAGCAAGCTTTACCAGGGAACTGAGATAAACACGGTAGTACCTGGAGAAATGACAAATTATTATCTTGAAGTAAGAATGCAATTAATTGTATCCTTTATGCATTTATGCTACTCTTGAGCCTCTCTAGATGTGTGAGATAAACTTGAATTAATTTTATTAAAAAAGCATTGGATACTTATTTCTAAAAATATTAAGTCATTCTTTCTATCTCACCATGAATATGCATTTTATATCTAGGAGTCTTGTTAAGGTCAATGGGAATATGACCCATGGGATTAGATAACACTGAAAAACAGCTGATATTTCAACCAACACAAATCAGGTAAGTATAAATAGCCATTAAAAATAAATAGTATTCAAAGGAAAAATTTTAATTTATATTCATTTAGTTAAAATCTTAAAAAATTTTTGGAGCCCATATTACCTGAGTCCTCCAGAATACTGTAGTCGTCATTTCATTAATATTTAAGGTCAGTATCTTCAGTCCTTTTATGACAGCCACGTGTGACAGAGAGTGACTTTTTACCTTGCATACACAGGTTCTCAGAAAACTTATGGTTCTCCCAGAACTGTTATGTTCTATGTTCTGTTTCCACAGAGTGCCACATCTCTGTTTTGGTCTCGCTTCTTATAAATGCATCATTTCCCCCAGGAGTTGTACCTCTTTTCTCCCTCTTCTACTTTATTTAAGCAATAAATTCAATTATGTTTGTTATTCCTGTTTGGAGAAACTCTGGAGGATTAGAGCATTGCATAGTACAGTCTTACTCATCCATGCTTTAAAAGTGTTCACCACAAAGACCTTCCAGCTGGCTGTGTACATCTTACTTCTGTGCCACTCTCTCTCTTTCTTGTTCCTTGTCTCTCACTGACTTTCTTTTTATCCCTCCACCCCCAAATACCTCAAAAGATCCTTCTCTGTTTCTCTTTCAGGCAGTACGTCTTGAACTCTCACTAATTTCATGTCTAAAAGAGTGTCCATTTCTTCCCTAAGCCCCAAACTATTTCTTAGCCTATCAGAACATTGCAAAGCCATTAAGATGCTCTCCTTAACAAATCAAAATCTACTCGGGATATTTTCCGTTAGTATTAAGAGATTTTAATTTCTAGCCTTTTATCACTCCATCCCCAAGTGAACTATAAGGAAAAGCATCAACCACTCACTCACCAGAGGAAATTCCTAAGCTATCTGGCAAATTTATTCTCTGCCTTGTTGAATGTAGGACTGATCCTAAGCAAGGTTATTTAGGGTAATCAATTCTATTCCAAAGGTCTTCAAATGTTAACTTATCACAAATGTCTTCACCGTTTTTCTTTCATTGCAGAACTTGAAATTTGTATCATGACTGTTATTTCTCCTGAAGGCACTATATAAAATACAAAATGTACCCTATGAGAGCTTGTGCTTAACCTACTATCACTTTCCAAACGAAAGCATCTCAAGACCCACCAGAAAGGAAGGAGAAATGAAGGGGATGCTGCACGTCTTAAAATACACTGACTCTGTTTATATAGACGCATGCAGGTCATTTAGGGAGAAAGCGTGACTGTGATTGCATACAGCCTGGACACTCGCCCGTACGAGTGTTGACCATCTGCAGACAGCAGGGGAAACACCAAGCAAATCAACAGACATCCATCTAGGACTCCTGCTAATTTCTACAAACCTGGACAGATAAGTCAGATTTCACAGTCTTGCAAGGATCACAATCATCAGATTTCTTCATCAACCTTGACTATTAGACCATATGCTGAACCCCACTAAGAAAAAGCTTTTTTCCTTTCTGCTCCTATCTTTACGTTGCCTGCAAAACTATGAGATGAGAGTAGCTAAGACACTTCAACATCTTAATATTCTCCCTAAAATGTTCTCTTTTGCTATGTCCTCAACGTCACTATGATGTTTCAAATGTCAAAGAGTTTTAAAAGAATGATTTTGGTTTAATTAATTGATCATTTAGGAGGATGCTGGAAAGATTTCCTCCCATTATAGGCATGAAGATTTTATTTATCACTCATTTGGGTTTGTTTTTTTCAGACATATTAGAGCAAATTGAAAATATTTTCAAGAAATAAAGATTAGAAAGGAGTTTAAAAAAAATTGCTTGGGGCCGGCCCAGTGGCATAGCGGTTAAGTTTGTGCATTCTGCTTTAGTGGCCTGGGGTTCGCGGGTTTGGATCCCGGGCACAGACCTACACACTACTCATCAAGCTATGCTGCCGTGGTGTCCCACATGCAAAATTGAGGAAGATTGGCACAGATGTTAGCTCAGCAACAATCTTCCTCACCAAAAAAAAGAAAAAAAAATCAAAAAACACCACTTAAATAGTCCTTAAGCAATGGTCCTGGGCGGCAATCTTAGGAGCTTTAAATAGCAGATTATTTTCAACTGCAATTGGCCTCATTAGTACAAAAGTACAACAAAGTTTAAATGTAACCATTTATCTTTGCTGGTGTCATTATTATTGCCACCGACTCTGGGATTTTTACTAATTTCATTACATTTTTATTTCGGTTGTCCTCTTTTTCACTTTCTTCCTTCCTTCATAATTCCATTTCCAAAAATCTATTTTGCCATATGCTTATATTTGTTTCCCTAGGTCTATAAAATACGTGCTGATATTGGTTTTTTTTTTCAGTTACTTTTGGTTTACTGCTACCCATTTGAGAAAACCTTATCTTCTACTTAAAAAAAATAGGTGTCAACATTTTCCTATTTCTTCCCAATAGAATGTTCCCAATGTTTTCTACTAGAACATTTTTTAACCAGCTTCTGAAATATGGCTTCAGAATTTGATATTGAAAAGTATGACTTCAGCCTCAATGGCATGTTATAAACTATTCCTGGAACAAAAAACAATAAATTTTTTTCTTTGTTCTTTGTGACATATATAATAGCTAAACTGAGTCATATTCAATAAAGTTTAAGTAAAAAATTACTCACTTCTTTTTGTACCACTAAGTAGGCCTTGGTTCAATCAGATTTTATATAATTCTCACTTTTTTAGGATTTCTTACCAGTGGTTTAAAAAAGGCAATCCAGTGAGACATACTTAAGGGATATAATTTGAAGAGAGATAGTAACAAACTTTTCCTCAAGAATAAAGAATAACTAAGACAGTGTCTCTGTCTTGCTTTAGAAAAATCCTCTGTCTTTTATCATGGCTATCTTCGAATTGTAGAGGCATGCCTTCTGAATTTATGCATCATTCAGCTGTTGTTCAGGTATTTATTACTTAAGCATTTTTTCCCATTTGTGAACGTTTTTGGCCTGTCTTTGAATGATTCTCACTTTGCTTTGTTCTTCTTTTTCTGAGGGTCCTTTCCCCTTGGGTGGTTTTTGCATTTCATCCAGGACAGCACATGCCACTGTGTTTCACTTAAGTGAAAACCATTGAGATGGTAAAACTGGTTCAGTGAGCATTTAAGAAACTGAGTATTTATGGAGGCTGATAAAGAATGTTGGGATGAAATTGATAGCTAAGATACAAAAGAAGCTAACATAAATTAAACCATAAACATTATGATTATCTTTTCTACTGGACAAAAATCTACAATTAGCATCTAACTTCACGGAGACTGAGCTTAAAAAATAGTAAATATCAAGTTAAACAGAGGTCATAACCTAGAAGATTAAAATCTCTTTGGATAGGCTGAGTAGATAATGCCCTGACCATACCCAACACCACCAGAAGCCTGTGGATGGTAGAAGCATGGAAAGTCTATCAAATACCTTGACTTTCAGCCTAGTGCTTGGTGATATTTGCTATAAAAGTCGCACTCTTAACAGACTGAAGACTGGAAAGCGGAAAACGAATGTTAACACAGGTTAGTTTCAAGAACCACAAGTATGTGGCCGGTGTTGATCAAGGAAAACTTCACTACAGTTCAAACAGCAGATATTTATTTGGGCAATGAGATTTGCACTTCAGGAGACACAGATTCAAGTAGAAACTCAAAGTGTTCTGAAGAAGAAAAAAGGGGCAAGGGTTTTAAAGGCAAGGAGATAAATTACAAAGGTTGTTTTGCAAGATTTGTGATGCGTGCTGGCAACAACTTTTACTTCTTAGCTATACATGATTGGTTGCTAAGGCCATCTCTAAGGATAAAGTTCTTATCTATGGGACTAGATACATTTTTTGAGAGAAGGCCAAGATGGCAGCAGTGAAGCCCGGTTCAGAAATTACATTCCATATGGGTAGAGATATGATATGTGTGCATAAGCCCCATTTCCTTAATAGCCTCCCAGCTCCATTTTAGAAGCCTTGACATATGCATTTTATTATTGCTGTCCACATCAGAATCAGCTGACTGGACTGTAATAGCAACACCATAACTTGAACAAGTATCAATAGCAAGCAGTATGACACCATCGATAACCTGGAGACTGGTTTAAAGGTTCAATGTAGTCAATCTGTCAGAGTGGGTAGGGTCCATGCCCAGTATAATGTGGCCTCCTTCACCACAAGACAAAACAAAGCCAAATTTGGCATAAGCCATAAGATTTTCATGTAGTCATAGCCTTTGCAACAGAAACATAGAGTCCTTTATTTTGTGTCCAGCCTACAATGGTGGATGCATTGCCAAATCTGGGGTGATGATGGATCCAGGCAGAAATACCTGCAATCTGCTGTGTACAAGCTCAATCAGCAGCTAGATTCCAGATGGCCTCATCAGAGAATGGGCCTGTACCAGGCATCTACATGAGTGCCCCAAATGATTAGATCAACAGCTGTGATATTTCTCCCCAGCATGTGGCCCCAAACAAGAATGTCTTTAATGTGCTAGTCTGTAGTTTTCCAAGTGGCAGACTAGGCCATTGGTAACAACCCAAGAATCAGTAAAATTATGATAAGTTTCATAGAAGAATATTGGCCAGAGCAATAATAATCCCTTGAGTTCTGCCCAATGAGCAGAGCATTTACATCCATTTTCAGTTCTGCAAAGCTGGCACTGAGTTTGAATAGTCATACCAGTACAATGGATACCATCTGGTTTCAGCTTAGTTGAACCATCACTAGACCAGGACCAGGCACTTATGGGAATATCTGTGACTTGAAGAGCTCAATGAGCAGCCAGCTTTGCTTCACATGACAAACTGGGGGAGAAAGATTCCCCCAAAGGATATCTGTCACTTTGTTTGCTTTCTCATGTTTAGCAAAGATACCATTGAGACAAAGCTGGCAGATCCTTCACACATACCATTTATTTTCTACAAGCAAGACTTATTGGCTCCTACCCCCACCCTATTGGTCATTGATTCTAAGATGATCCACCCCATAATGGAAATATGAGACCAGAGGCTTAGCCTTCATGGAGTAGGCATTCAGGTTCAACGAGAGCCCAGTAGCAAGCTAATAACTGCTTTTAAAAACCAGTGTACCTAGTGGCTATGTCAGAAAGGTGATGAATCCAAAACCTCGCAGGGCATCCCTAGGGGAAGGCTGCCTCCCCCTTCCAGGGTCTCCAATCAGCAAAGTAAGCTGTCGTGGAAACTTGTATCTTGGAGGTGTCATTAGTGCTGTAGGGCCCAAGTGTGCTAGCACTTCTTTGTATGTGGATTTTCCAAATCAGGAGAATCTCTGCTGTCTTTTACAAGGCCCACAGTATAAGCTTAACACGTTAATTCCTACTATACACTCATACGTAGAAGAAATAAGAACAGCACATCAAATTGGCTTGTAAGACCACACTCACATTGTCATGCCAACTTCTCTTCTCCACTGAGAACCCTGCCTAAACATTATCAGATTAATTTTCATGCCCCTTGCTCTCCACAGGACCCGGTAAAATAGTGACTTGGATGTGTATATCAAACAGAGCCCTAAAAGTTTTATTGGCTTCTTTCCTCCAAATTCTTCTGCATACTCAAAAGGGTGCATATGGCCTCCAGTCCCCCTTGGGTTTTAGGAAACTTCAACCTCACATGTATTCAATTTCTTCCTTAAAACAGCTGAGTTAGGGATATTGGGGGAAGGAGGCATCAAAGGTTACAGAAGAGAAACTGTGGATTTGGGGCACTGCGGCGCCTGCTTGTGGCTCAACCACAGACTTGCTATGTTTTCAGTCCACCCAGAGCTCTGTAGCTGGCCGAAATGTCACCGTTACTGAAAACTCTGGGGACTCTGTCACAGTAGACATAGGTGCATTACGTTCTGGCTATAGCTCGGGATTTGTGCCCTTTGACACACACAGGCTTGACTTGCACAGTGGCTGCCTTGTTGGAGGAGTCCGTCTTACCCAGGCATTTGCTTCCTCTATTATCAAGATAATGTTTATTAGATTATCTCTCAGATTCAACACAAAGGCTGGCAGAGTTTCCCCAGATGTTGGACTAACTGCAAAAATTGGGTCAATTTCTCATTCTTCAATGATTTCCTCTCTTCATCATTGAAAACTGTATCCAGGGCAGTAAGAGTCTGAAGAGCAGCCATCGTTTTATTTCTGACTTCCCTGAGGCTTTACAGTCTCAAGGAAATCTCTCTCATAAAGCCAGAAACCACTGAAAAACACTCTTGGACTTTTTACTATCATCTCTGAACTGATCTAAGGTTAACACGATAGACTTCGGGAGGGGCTGGGCCTTAACACAGCGCGCCATTGCTATTTTTCTTAACAGTCGTTACATGCTTGCCCCTCATCTCCAAGTGAAGCGGCCAAAGTTCTAACGATTCTCTAGTTTTTGCCCATAGCACAAATTTCCCTCTTTGATGCTCAGTGTAGCAATGTAGGCGTGAGTATCTGTAAGTGTTGTTTGAAAGGGGCCAGAATCTTCTGCCTATCAAGGATGAATCTTAGTACTAGTTGTTACAATAAAGTGCACCTGAGGCTGATCACCAGCTGACCAGAGAGTTGCCTAGGTGAAGGGGAGAGTTAGCAACAAATTGGACACTTTTTGGGCAACTGCCTTTGAACCTACTTCCTAGGGCTCAGGAAGCAACCTCTCCCCTACTCATCCATATTAACAGACAATAGAGTGCAGGATCGTTTATTGCCCAATTGACCAGACAGTTTAGTTAATGTGTTCACTACAAATTCACGTGGGCTTCACTCAAATCCTTTTTAGTATACTTTCGCTTCCTTCCTCTTCCAGAAAATCTCCACTTAGCTAACAAGTTAGTCTGACACTATTTCTTAGAGTCTAGTAGAAGAAACAAGAATCTTGGGTCAGAGAGAAATAAATTTATTATACTCACAGCAATAGCCAGAATAGCAGCATTTTCTTGTGCTGGTTCTCCAAAGCTCAATCCCCACAAGGTGACATAAAGAGGGCCAGGTAGCACCTGCACACACAGCAGTTTCTGTTACAAGAGAGGAACTCTGAGTTTAGGAAACCTGAATACTTTAAAATGGTAACTAAGCATTCCTGCCCTTTGTGCTAGAAGAAGACACTATCTCCACCTTCCAAGGCCATTTGCTATAAAAATATCCTTGAAAAGAAATCCAGAACAAAGGCAGCCGGTGCCTCTGCTCACAAGACATGTGGAAATGTGACATCCGTGGAGATTATCCCCCAAAAAAACAATAGTCAGGATATGACTCTGTGAGTGAGTGATTGTGGTGAAGGCACAAAAGGTTTTCAGCTATTAGGAGCACAAGAAACTGGCAGACGCAGACACTGGATGGGTCATTTATATGGATGTTAGCTCATCACGGATAGCACGAGCTTGTGTGCAGTGAGAGGCTGATTGGATTCTGATATCTTCAGTGGATGAAGAAGAGTGA
Source organism: Equus quagga (assembly GCF_021613505.1). Taxonomy (NCBI): domain Eukaryota; kingdom Metazoa; phylum Chordata; class Mammalia; order Perissodactyla; family Equidae; genus Equus; species Equus quagga. The sequence continues at coordinate 7,043,323 of NC_060268.1, read as the reverse complement.
CTGGGAGGATTGTAGGAATTTATTTCTAGTGGACTTGTTCCAAATCATTCACTTGATGGTATAGAAAATTCCAAGACATCTGTTCCCTTAGTTTGTCCATCATACTATAATACATAAGAAATAAATTACATTTTAATGGCTTCAACAAGTTGATTTCTGATTAAGGAAACATTAAGGTAAATTATAAATGGTTTTAAGGTTTGAGGAAAATATGTTAAATGAGAAAGAAGAGTAGCATCTAATTTTATATGTGTGTATGTATGCATATGTATGTATATATGCATGTAGGTATATACACACATATACAGACACACATAGAGTCTGTGTGTGCATGTGTGTATGGACATATGTATATATATATCATATACACACATGCATAAATATGCCTGATGTTATGTTATATGTATGTATATGTACATAAAACAGGCAATAATATTTGGAATGATATAGTATGATATATTTTGTATACTATATTATAGTATAACATGTTTATGCAAATAAGAATGTTTTGGAGAAATACATTAATAGTATTTATAATATGGAGTGATTTTTAATATCTTCCTTATATGTCCACTTTGTTCCTTTCCACAATAAACATGAATTACATTTATTTAGCATCTCAGAAACGTTTCAAAATATGTTGCTTGGACAAATAGATAAGTAGATTTGCCTACCTTTCTTGGTGAGTCTCCCCAGTCCCAAGTAAGTTCTAATTTGAAAGTGTAATAAAAGATATAGAAATAAATGCTAAGGTATCAAGAGTATAGGAAGGCAAGCCGTCACTGACGGAGCCTTACTCAACCAAATTCTATCATATCTTTCACATTCGGGGGGAAAAAAGAAATCCATAAGTAAATATACGTATATATATTCTCGGAATCTAGGATGAGTATCCATCAATTTCTATATTCCATGGAGAGGAATTTAAATGACAAGGTTCAGCCAACACAGAGTTAAGATTACCCACTTGAAGAAATGCAAATATTCCATTCTGAAGGATTATAGTTTTGAGTGATTGCTACTTCACAGGGAATGAGATACATAAATACTTTACTAAGAAAGACGTCTTTAAATTCTCATGACAAGTCAAAAGTAGCCATTAGCATCATTCCCACATTGATGAGGAGCCCAAGGGCCAGGGATTTGAAGCCGCTTGCCCTGGCGCACAGATTTGGCAGGTGGCAGAGCTATGGATGAAACCCTAGTGGCTCAAGACCGTGACCTGACTCTGCAGTGCCTCTCGAGGGTGTTAGGAACACTCCCACAGTGGCCCCGCAGTCCCCAGTGCAGCTGTACCCAAAATGTGGTCTGGGGATCAGTGGGGGCTCTTGCAACCCTTTGAGGAAGTTTGCAAGATCAGAACTATTTCATAAAAAATAGCAATATATATTTTTCTATCTTTTTCATTTCAATTCCGTCGCAAGTATAAAGTAAGAATTTTCAGAAGCTACATGGCATAATTTTGAAATCGTTTGGATGCAATGCTAGATATGAAAATCCAGATATTGTCTATTGAGCCGTATATTACATGTAAAATAGAGCTACTCGTTTCATTAATTTGCTGTTTGTTCTGGAAAATCTAATTATTTTTATATCATGTTTTAGGTTAAAACGTTTCTTACCAATATTTTTGAGTAGATTAAAAATTACAAAACAATAAATAAATATTTTGTATGCATAGATAGATGATAGATAGATTTGGTAGTTTTTCAATTTTAAGTTCTAAAGCAGTAAATACACATGGTAAAACCCCAATAGGCAAGGGTTATTTTGGGCCCTCAATTGTTTTTCAGAGTACAAAGGAGCCTGAGGCTGAAACGTTTCAAACCGCTGCCTTAATGTATCAAAGTAGATTCCTAAAAACAGACAGCATATTCTCCTCATACTCCCCGTCAGCACCTCTCAGTCAATAGCCACGTCACTTCTATAATCCCTAACACTGCAGCTGAGCTTGGAGCAGAAGAGAAGGACAATGGTGACTTGACTCCAGGGCCATGGCTTCCCAAGTGAGCAAAAGGGAAAGGCTGTGGGGAGTGTCTGCTCCAGTTCTGGCCAGGAGAGAACCACAGAGAGTTTCTGATAAATGATGACGAAACACCACTACAGTAACTAACAGGTCAGGTCCTAGGAGCAGGAGAGCCCCCCAGATTGTATTTTCAGAGAGATGATCAATGAACCCGAGAAATTCAAGTAGAGGCAACGGACAGCTAGGAGTGTGAAAGCTCAGCCACTGAGAAGGGATTCGCACAAAACAAAGTGACCATTTCCTTACGAACAAGCTCTGCAGCCCTCGTAGAAAATTAAGAGAATGGAGAGCAAAACCTAACCTAGGGCTTGTAAACATTTTCTGCTGCATTTATTCTGTAGCGCTGAAAAATAAAGAGAAAACATTCCTTTGAAAACGTTTTCCTCTAAGAAACAGGATAAAAAGAACATCGTTTTTGTTTACTCAGTGAAACTAGAAAATACAGACTAATGAATCATGAAAGGTGAGATTACATGACAAGAAAAGACGATTTTTAAAATTCTGGTTGAAAGAACAAACTAAAGCAGAGAAAAGGAGAGAGCATTAAAAAGTAGCATGCACTACAAAATGAAAACTTAGTATTAAATATTGTAATGTGCAGGCTCATCAAGAAAAAGAAGTAAAAGTTATATGGACAGAAAGTTAGGAAGCTTGTTCACCAGGAGGATGAACGAAAGATGATAAAATAAAATTCACATAACAGGAGAAATCAAACTGTAGTTGTGAAAATGCCATGGCACTGTCAATGTGCTCAACAAATTGGCAATTTTTAAAAAAATGAACTAACCTCTGTATTTCCGAGAGAAATACCTGCATTTTAAAGAAAGAACCCATTATATAACATATCAGAGAAACAAAAAAGATAGCAAGATTCTTACAAAGGACGGTAATTCATGCTGATTGTACATTTCCTCTCCTCTACACGTGTTGTCAGAAAATAGTGGAGCATTATCTTTAAAGTACTAAGTAAAGAGTTTATAAAAATATTGTGAATGCACTACAATCTAGAAAGATAGAACCAATTTACCTTTCATGGAACAAATCTATTTCAGCTGATTAAAAATAAATCCAATAAAGAATGGAAGCACAGTTGCAGTGGAGAGGAAAAGACCCAAGAATACACTAAATAACATGAAAAATTCGCAATTCAATTATTTTCATTTAATGTATCAGGTAATGGAAACAAATATATACATACAAGAAACACGATTACTTCAAAAAGCACATAATAAAATATATTATTCCATTCCCTATAATAACTTGTAAAAAATAATCTCAGGATGAATTGACACCATAAATTCTGTTTTCTAAGGCTAAGTTGAGTCTTAAGAGTTGAGTATTAACAGAAGGGAAGGTGAAACGACATAGCAGACTTCAGAGAGTAAATATGTCTTTCTGTTGAATATTTCCCAGTAAGTTCTCTCACTCAAGGCCAAAAGAGGGCTTAACTTTCTATTTCTATATTCTCATGTTTAGATATAAATATTGAATGAGTGTTCTTGTAATTTCGACTTTATAATTTTTCATACAGATGGAATCTCAACACTACATCTGATGCCAAAAACCTGGTGACAATTATAGGAACTGCTAGATCTGCCTCAGAATTTAGAAGTTTGCAATTTGAATAATCATGTTGTCAACTACTATAGATATTAATTATAATTGCTTATATTTTTTATAAATAAATCTCAGGAAAATATTTATTTCTATACTCTAGTGGAAAAGATAATTGATAAACTGATAGTGCAAAATTCCGTATTGATTCCAGCCTTTGATGCCATTTGGCTGCATCATCTTGAATAAGTAGATCAGCCTTGCTGGCCTTGGTTCCCTGTTTCTTAAAATGAGGGTTTATTTAGTACATATCTAATGCCAGTTGCGGCATTAAAACTCAGTGATACTAGTAACACTGCCCTTTAGCCTCAAATACATTGAGTTATTCTTATTTAGTATTTAGTAATACTTAGTATTGTTTAACAATATCACAGCTTGTGATCAAGTTTGCCTTTGTTCAATGGAGAGATAGCGTTATTGAGAAAACAAAAATTTTCAATTCTGGGGCCAGCCCTGGTGGCCTAGTGGTTAGGCTTAGCACCCTCTGCTTTGGCAACCAGGGTTCAGTTCCTGGGTGTGGACCTACACTGCTCTGTTAGCAGCTATGCTGTGCTGGTGGCCCACATACTAAAAATCAAAAATAGAGGAAGCTTGGCATGGATGTCAGCTCAGGGTGAGTCTCCCTCAGCCAAAAAAAAAAAAAAGCAAAAAGAGAAAAAGAAAGAAATTCCAGATGTTACAATACGGACTGATACCAAATGTGCCAAATATTTTTCTCTTTTACCAATGGATAAATGCATGAAAGGGAAATTGCAAAAATTACTTCTAATTACATATTAGGACAGTATAGCCTTGGAACTAGAGCTCTAGGCTAGAAAAAACCTTGGACCATGTAGTCTATTTTTAGGAAAATAGAAAGGATAAGAAAATAAGCATTGAAGTGTGCAAAAGTGATCTCCATGAAAAACAAACACTGAAAAACCCCACAGTTGATCTTGCTATTCTGACATGGCTCAGAAATCCTTTGAGAAAATGTGATTTATGCCCCATAAGCATATTTTTAAATATAATTTTTTATAAATTCAGAGAAATATTAATAAGAATTTTAAAGCAAGAAATTTTCAAATGTTCAAAATGTTATATTTCTTTTTGATTTATAAATGTCTAGGATTCTTCAATTGCTTTTTCTCAGTAAGAAAATCTTTGAAATCTCAACCCCATTTTTCTTTTTGTAACTTCCTTTTTGATTGAAGTATAATTCATATAAAGGAAAGTTAATTTATTTTGTTGGATAGTTTTATGAGTTTTGACAGAGTTAAGTAGCCTTATATCCATAATCAAGACAAAGATCAGTTCCATTATCAGAAAAAATTCCTTTGTGTTCCTCTGTAGCCATTTCTCCTCTTCCCCAGACTCTGGCCAACTACTTTTTTTCTATCACAATAGTTTTGATTTTTCAAAATGCCATATAAATGAAGTGATTCACCCGGCAGACTTCTAGGTCTGGCAACTTTCATTTAGCGAAATGCACTTGAGACTCAAGCATACTGCTGCCTAGTTTGTTCCTTTATATAGCTGAGTATCATTCTGAAAGCTGGTTCTATCAAAGCTGAAAAAACATCAGGTTTTATTTGCTTTTCACTCTTTTTGGTGATTATAAATAAATATTTGCATATAGGTTTTTATATGAACATAGGTTTTTATTTCTCTTCAGTAAATACTCAAGAGCGGGATTGCTGGGTCATATGGTAAAGTAGAAAACAGTTAACACGGAAATGCCATACCATTTTCCAGAGTGGCTGCTCCTCAGTAACCTTAGTGAATTCAAGTAGTTCACTCCACTTAGATTTCTTTTCTTTTTTTTTTTCTTTTTGGTGAGGAAGATTGTCCCTCAGCTAACATGTGTAGCCAATGTTCCTCTTTTTTTGCTTGAGGAAGATTGTCCTTAAGCTGACATCTCTGCCAACCTTCTTCCATTGTGTATGTAGGATGCCTCCACAGCATGGCTTGATGAGTATTGTGTAGGTCGACCAAAGCAGAGCATGTGAGCTTAGCCACTACGCCACCGGGCCGGCTCCTGTACTTGGCATTTTTGATATTCTAGTATTTGTGCATTGTATCTTATTGTGGGATTAATTATATTTCCTTACTGACTAGTCATACTGAGCATCCTTCATGAACTATGTTACTATCCACATCTCTTCTTGGATACAGTATTTGTTCAAATCTTTTGCTCTCTTTTTAACTGGATTGTTTATTTTCTTATTATTGAGTTTATGCATGCTTTTTATATTCTGGACTCAAATCCTTTATCAGATATATGATTTGAAAATAATTTCCCCGGGCTGTGGCTTGTCTTTTCATTCTCTTAATGGTAACTTTTGGAGAGCAAGTTTTAAATTTTGATGAAGTCCAATTCATCATTTTTTTAAATGGATCATGCTTTTGGTGTTATATACATATATTTTTTTTCTTATAGTCTCCTCCCTCTCTGTTTATTGGTGAGGAAGAGTAGCCCTGAGCTAACATCTATGCCAATCTTCCTCTATTTTGTATGTGGGATGCTGCCACAGCATGGCTTATGAGCAGTATGTAGGTCTGCACCCGGGATCCAAAGCCACAAACCCTGGGCTGCCACGGCAGAGCATGCAAACTTAACCGCTATACCACCAGGACAGCCCCTGGTGTTGTATCTTAAAATATTTTTCAATTTCAAGATCACAAAAATTTTCTCCTATATTTTTTTCTAGTATTTTATAATTTTAGCTCTTTTATTTAGGTCTCTGGTTCATTTTTAATTAATTTTTCATAAATGGTTGATATGGGTCAAGATTCAGTGTTTAAAAAATATTTTACATTTAGTTGTCCAGTTGGCTTTGTTCCTAGGTCAAAAGTCAATTGGCTATATTTATGTGCATCTATTTCTGGCTTCTCCATTCTGCTCCATTTATCTATTTGTTTATAACTTCACCAAGCCAAACCAGCTCTTTCTCGACTCATCTTTAGGGTAGCCACATCATTTATGGTCAAAGTTTTGGGAACACACTGGGTTACTATTAATAAATACACATGAAGACAGTGAAAAACAAGATTGCCTCAAGAAATCCCAGGCAATCCTCACCGCAGGTCAGTGTTACTGTATGGAGGGTTCAGGGTTCTGTCCTTTGACTCTGTGGTTGGTGGATTAGGATCATAGCCCATACCCAGACTTGTGACGCCCCATCCCAATCCGGAAGTGGAAAAGTAAACTGGCACGGATGCAATGTGGCCTGTAGGGTGCGAAGGCCATGCAGAGCCGAGACTTCAACTCCAACTGCAGGCCGTGTGGGGAGGCTTGCTGGGGTACCGGCAAAGGCCTGGGCCACACTGCCTAGGAGGCGGGTGGTGCCTGCGAGAAGAAGGGAGTCATCAAGGGGACCTGACGAAGTGCCCAAGGTTTGTGCCGAATATATCTCTGTTACTCAGGGGGTTGTGAAGCATGAAAATCTGTGTAATTATAACTGGAATAGCTAACATTTATTGAATTATGGATTACTATGAGCCAGGTACAATTATAAATATTGTATGTGTATTTCCTTACTTAATTCCCCCAAAAATTATGAAGTGGAAACTATTTTAATTGATATTTTATAGACAACAAACCAAAACAAAAACATAGCCAGAACTTAAATCCACATACTTGGGTTCAAAAGCCTGTAGTTTTCATCATGATATTATTGAGATCTAACTTTGCTGTCCTACATGTAAAATACCTTCATGAATTATCAAATATTACACAAGTATTAATACTTATGGTTGTTAACATAATAATTATTATCAACCCTGAACTCCCTAGACTGTTTTTTAAAGAAAGTTTTTCAACACTCATTTTTCTACTAAGAAATCCCCAATATTTTTCTTTTTAATTGTCATTTATACTTCTCAAAAACCAACATCATTTGTGTATCCCTCTATTACTGTGAGGTTCAGGTCTTGGAAAATTCCTTAATTTCTTGGGAATCTCAGTTTTTAACACATAAGTTAGTTTTAAATGAGATATTTTAGTGATAATACCTTTTAGTGTAATAGGCACATTTTCATCCTCAATTAATTGCTATCGTTATTTTTATTATCTTCTTTTGTGACTATTAACAAAAATAAGCCAACCTTAGTTGCCTAAGAATAAGATGAAAAAAAATTTCAAAGAATTGGCTTAATAGTGTTTATCAATAAGGAAAGAGACCATAACAAGACAGTAGAAATGTATTTAAAACAAAAACAACTGTTAGATAAAGTGCATTCATTGTTTTATCCGATTTTTTTCCTTTCTCATTTTATTAGCTATCACATAGGTCCAATCTGGATGTTAAGGTTTTCATTAAATTGAAAAACAAAGTGAGTGCTTTACAGTATTACGTTTTGATGTGGATTTTAACTGAAAACGTCGCCAAGATTTGTAAGATTGCCTCTGCTAGACTGAAAGAGAAAACTGCAGTGAATGGAAATGTTAACCTTCTTATTAATTGTAGACTACATTTGGAGAACAATAAACTTTATTTAATTTCCTTATTAGGATTTGAAAGTAATAGAAGTATGTGGTATAGAATATTCTACAGTGTCTTAAAAGGAACTGGAATCATTACAGGTAACTTCACACTTTCTTTTAATTCTTTTGCAATTTGAGGTTGTTTAACAGACTTGTTATGACTGGGGTTGTTTTTCACTTCCCTAGATTCTTTGCCTTAATGGATCCAAAAGCAGCACGTGCGCTGTACCTCACTTTATAACTAAAACTAGCTGGTGGACTATTTTGAGCTGGTTTTGGTAATGTCTCATTTTCTACCCCAGAACAAATTTTGGGGGGAGTGGGGTGGTTCGTTTACTATTAATATCATAGTTTCTATAATTCAGAACAAAGTATTATATTAAAGATATGCCGTCGATATGCCTCACTGACATGATAATATTTCAAAGCCTTTAACATAATATCATGCAAAAGAAGTAGAAAGAAACAAGAAGAAAAGAGGGAGACAGAAAGAGAGAGATGAATGGGATTAAAAACTGACAGGTGAAGTGTTTCTTAGAAGATTATAAAAAGTACACCGACAACTCTAGCGTTAGAAGATAAATGGACAGACAGGAGAAAATACTTCTCAGAGAACTTTGGATCTGGTCCATTTGGAAGTGGCAAGCTTGAAACTTTTATCAACTCAATTGGCTATGTCTGTGGCCTGGGGAATTGATAGCAGATGTTTGAGATATTATTTCCAGTCTTATTATGCTCTGCCAAGCATGGGTTCTGTCCTTTTCAGTCTGTCTCAATGGGGCACTCCACTACCTTTCATTTTACGTTCATTTTGAGACGTCCAACTTGACAGATATTTCTTATTTAACAGGCCTAGAGAAAAAAAATCTTACACTTATCAAAGCCTTGCCAAGCATTACATATATCTTTACAGCAATCCAGGAGGCAAACAAGCACAATTTTCGTCTCCACCTTAAACATGGAGGAAATCAAACATAGAAATATAAAGTAGCAAGCCTAAGGTGACACCGCTAATAATAAGAATTAAAGGGAGAATACAATCTGGGTAATCTTCCCTCAGCATATTCTTTAATTTCAGAATAACAGCTGAAATATTCAATTCTACTTTCATTAGGCAAATTGAAATGTATATTTTTATCCCATACATTTTGCCTAATACCAATAAACTCTTACTTGATAAATTTTCTCATATACAAATCCATAATCACATCACTTTCATATCAACTCTAAAGTTTAGATCATTGCGTTATATTGTGAAAACAATTTTTCAAACTCATTATTGTTGAAAATAAAACTATTCAGAAAATTTTCATACTATTTAAATTTTATTTTAAAATACACTTATACTTTTCTATTTGTAGGATAGGTGAGTATATGGATAAAAACTATTGCTAAACTCAATGCTTTCTAGCATTGTTTGTAGCTTTAATCAACAATTCAATATTAACTTGCAATATAAAATTCATTTTAAAAAGTCATAAAATTCAGGACTGTTTGGCAAACACTTTTGCCTAACAGTGAGGCTAACAAGTGCCAACATATTGAATGAATTTGGAAAATCCAAACAGCAAACTAAAAGTTTAAAAGCAGAACAGCAGATATTTGTATCAACCCATTTTGCCAATAATATTTTTATTTTGAATGTTTAATTCAAGAATTTACTAAAATCACTACTGTGTGAACATTTAAACTTACAAAACGAACAATCTTTTATCACGTCATTATTTCCATCTGCCTCCTGTATCACATCTTATGTTCTGCAATTTTAAGCCAAATAGTAAGAACTCCATGCCACGTTCACTTATGTAACAGCGCCTTTCATAAGTCTCACCTTGGGCCAAGTAAATGTCCACAGTTATAAAGTGGAGTATCTTCAGAGTGTGAATTTTCATAGAACATGGTAGGCAGCACTTCCATAACAGCACCTTTGAGTAACGAGGCACGAGGCTGGTATTTGCTGGCCAGTGCCAGGGCCAGGTGGATGAATTGGTTCAGGTGCAAAAGGGAGACGATCACTTATTTTATCCACCTGCTGGGGGAAAGGAGAGAGGTCGATTGTGTGTTGGGTCACAGTTCAAATAGTACCTGGTAATCTGCCTTTGCTATAAAGGAATAAAGAGGAAAAATGGAGAGGCGCCTTGTCAACATCTGAATTAGAACTTTGTGTTTCTGGAAAGGATGGGAAATAGTACTGTATAGGGTAGCAGAGACACCAAGCTTGAGGAAAGAGGGATTTTTCATACTGGAGGTGTCAGGGAGGAACAAATTATGTCCCTATAGATTCTCGGCTGATGTTTTCTAGACCTAGTGCAATATCACTGCAAATAGAAGACACTTCTCCAGAAAGGAAAAATTATGTGTGTGTGTGTGTGTGTGTGTGTGTATATATATATATATTTTTTTTTTTTTTTTTTTTTTTTGCTGAGGAAGATCAGCCTTGAGCTAACATCTGTGCCCATCTTTCTCCACTTTATATGTGGGTCGCCACTAAAGCATGGCAAGTGGTGTAGGTCTGTGCTCGGCATCCAAATGCAGGAACCCTGGCCACAGAGGTGGAACACACCAATGTTAACCACTATGCCATGAAGCCAGCCCTGAAAGACAATATTTTTGACAAGTGCAAACATTGCTGGAAAAACCAATTATGGGATGGATTAGAGTTTTGTTTTTCCCAAAGTGATAAGTATTGGTTACTGCTACAAAAGAAGCCATAAAAATTGAAGTCTTTAGAAATTCATATGATTCAGCTATCCCACTGCTGGGTATTTATCCAAAGAACTTGAAAATGCAAAGGCATAAAGATACATGCACCCTTATGTTCATTGCAGCATTATACACAACAACCAAGACTCGGAAGCAACCTAGGTGCCCATCAAGAGACAAATGGATAAAGAAGATGTGATATATTTACATAATGGAATACTACTCAGCCATAAAAAATGATGAAATCCGGCAATTTGTGACAAGATGGATGGAACTTGAGGGTATTATGCTAAGTGAAATAAGTCAGAGGGAGAAAGTCAAATACTGTATGATCTCACTCATAAATAGAAGATAAAAACAACAACAAACAAACACATAGCAACAGAGATTGGATTGGTGGTTACCAGAGGGGAATGGAGGAGGGGGGAGGGCAAAAGGGGTGATTAGGCTCACATGTGAGGTGATGGACTATAATTGGTTTTTGGGTGGTGAACATGATGTAATCTACACAGAATTCAAAATATATTACAATGTACATCTGAAAGCCATATAGTGCTATAATCCAATGTTACTGCAATAAAATTTAAAAAAAAAAGAATTTCATAGAAAACTTGGAGTACTTTGGAATATTCCAGACCAGAAAATTAGGAATTTGAGGCCATCTTTTCTACGTCTCATGCAATAGGGAGGCCATAAATGCCCTTAGGCATACACTCAAATGGTCTCCACTATATAATAAATTGTATTGGTATCAAAATGAAAGTTATACCTCCTCTCCCAAATTACCTTTTAAATAAAAGATCATAAGCATAATTTAATCTTTTCTGATACTTGTTCTCTAATCTTCTTTCCAATTATAAAGGGGGTACACTTATAAAATAAATGACTCAGTGGCCAGCTTGGTGTTTATTATTACTGATCCCTTATGTCACTGTACTGTTTTAAAAATACTATAAAGTCAAGGGCTTGTCCAACACAATTTATTCCTTTTTTCTCTTCAGCCTCTGTCTGTTTAAATAATAGGTTATGAATGAACTGAGAAGAAACTTAGATAAACTATTCTCCAACAAAAATATTCAGACTTTATTCCATATCTCACAGGGAAACTTACAACTGGAGAAAAGTATTTCTCAATTTCTTTCAGTTAGTTCACAGTTTACTCGTTAGGATGTGCGTATCATTGGGCAAGGAAGAGGGTCGGGATGGAGATATCTTGTAGACTAAAGCCTGACTTTCCTAAAAGACATCAAGTCCTTTCTCACAAGCAGTTTCCAGAAGCGACATTCATTCTATATAAAAGAATCTAATGCTTGACCTAGAATAGGCAATGAAACCCCACAGGACATGCAAACCTACTTTGCAACCTTGAAAAGAGACAGTCTGCTTTGAGCTCTACTGCTTAGAAAATTAATGAGTGATTCATCCCAGTCAAGACGGAGTTAGAGTTTCTGCAACCCACTTTTCAGGCCCCGGTGGGGGTGTTATACATAAATAAGAGGTAAGAAGGGTTTTATGTTAATTATAACATTTAGCCTCTTAGCCCGAATTAAAATAAATAAATAATGAGTCATTGTAGGTCACTAAGTCAATCTATGTTTTACTTCAGAGACTGAATGTAGTCTTGGTAGATACAAAGTTTACCTGAAGGAGTCTATTTTCTGTTAGATGTCTAGACATCCTATAAAGAGAAGATCATTGACTTTGATGGAAAATCAAATCGCTCAGTTGGCTTATACGCATCACGTTTCCATTTCTACCTTTATTTAACCAGTGAGCCAAGGCAGAGATGGAAGTCATTAGCTATGTACCAACCTGACTAAAGTTGTTCATTAGAGTTTTAATCAACCATCTGGGCATTTAAGTCAGGCTTACAAGCTTACATTTTATCTCGAGATGCCCAGAGCACATGAATTTTGGGAGTAAAATCGATTCAGTTTTAAGGAATAATTTAAAATCAATGAACATTTGAATAACATGCTTCATTTCTAAAAGTTGTGTTAGATGCCATGACAGCACGACCATGGAAGTGCAGGTTAAGTGTTTTCTTCCTGGGTTATTTACAAGAACACGTTTCCATCTTTCATGGCTTCTGCTACCGGTACAGTATTCATTGTTTGGGGAGAAACCACACCACTCCCCTGAATGCCAGCCAGCAGATGAATTACGATGAAGAATAACAAGTATCGTTTTAAAATTTATTGCTGACAAATTACAAATGTGAAAATGGACTTAGTTATTTTAGAGCCTGCACTCGTTCTCTGAGACCTAGATCATAAGTAAAAATTCTCAGGCTCCCCTTGTCGCCGGATTCAGCTTTGACTATGAGCTATCTGGAGTGGCATATTTTCTAAATGACACAATCCTTCGCTAATTCCCTTTTCTTCTGTGGCAAAGTTCTCATTCCTTGTAAAAAGACGACAGAGAAAAGGATTCTTAGATACATAATAGAGAAAAAAATCTGTGGCATTCAGACTTTGCCATTTTCTTCTTCCAGACCAGTGGTTTTTAACCTATTTTTCAACCATATATGCTACCACCAGACCCCGAATACGGTACATATTACCGACACAGTAGGAAACTTACTTCCCCTGTCCCCAGGCTCTGAATTATTGAGCTGAGGTAGTGGCCTCAGAGTTACAGAAGAGGGGAGACAAACTACTCCAGAGGATGTGCAAAGTAACATCAGAACTCCTCTATATATTGATTTTTCAGAACTTTCTTTGAGGATGTTCACTTTTATAATTTACGCTGTGCATGTTATATTACATTAGTAAATGTGTGTATATATATTTTTTAATCAAAATTGGAGTGTTCATGTTAAAATAACTCCAATAAAAGTTTACATTAAAACTACCAGAGACCATGGGGACATATTTGACATACAAGGCATCTGTGCAGGTAGATTTCTGTAAGGACCTTTAACTAAAAACTGCCTGCATTGCCTTTCTAGGTTTCTTACAAGTGCTCTGCCAATGTCATGGATGGATCATTAGAAATAGGCGTGAAAGTTGTTCAAATTCATGTATATTGTATTGCTCACCATCATTATATGTCAATCTTGATAAGCAATTTGTGAAAATTAAGACATGTTTGCACTCAGATTACACAGCTGGTTTGGAAAAATGTACATTTATAAATATGTCCATGAGTGGAACACACTCACCCATGACCAAAAGCAATTCTTATTGACACCTGAAAGCCACATGGACTATATGTCATGGGTAAAATCTATAGAAAAAAGTGAATTAGGGCAGGTATATTAACATGAGAGGAACTGATATAAAAATATAAGGATAAAAAACATTGAAAATATATTTTAAACATTATCTTGATATTTTGTAATAATCTGATGTATTAACCACTTAGTTCATTGTACTGTTTAAAATTATATTTTATTAATTTAAAATTTAATAATTTTCAGGCCTATGAAGTTTGTCATATATTTCTTCAATCTTCATATTTATAAAAATTTAAACTGAAAACATTATAATGATAATTGTTAATGTTAATATTATTTGCACTTAATTGTTGTCCTACATTAACAAATGCTTTATTATGAAAATGTAGGTTAACTTACATGACATGGCTTCACCTATACCCCAGGGATTTTAATATGAATTATTCCCAATATAATTGTAAGCACAAGAAAGTGCTTGCTTTGCATTATAACAAATGATGTTTTCTATGATTTCGTCTTCCTTCTGTCTCTTGGACTGAACTATAATGTTAATTTACCAACATTTGACTGCACCCTCCCCGTTCAGAAATAGTCTGTCTCTTCCTTTGCTATAAAAAAAGAACAAGCACCAAAATGAAGTTTCTATGAAGTACAGTGTTTGAAACATGGTAGGCACATCATGAATGTGAGTCTTGCAGTGACGGAACAATGTGGAAATGCAATTAACAGGAGCGGCTGTCAACAGGGAAGCTTCTATCATTCTCACGCTGCTCTAATTCTTATTTACATTATTGTGTACTAAACATTTTTTTAGTCTACTTGTGATTTTCCTTAAATTTACCTTTCCTTGTTATATGTGATAAACTCGCAAAAGAAGTGAAAAAAGAAAGCAAGGTTTTACGTTCATTTTATGTTTCCACACAGAGTAAGGTCACTGGATTTCGGATGCATAGTAGGCTGCTTTTATTTAACTGAACATTTGTTTAGTTGAATGGATGAGGAGAGAAAAGAACGGTAATTTGGAGGAAAAGTACCTCTGAATAACAAACTTCCCCTCTAAGCTTTCCTTTCAAGTAAAATATTCAGATTATTTAAGTCACCCCTTTCTGTCCCTAAACGCACACAACAGAACACTTACCAGCCATTCAGGTTGTAACTTGCAGATGGGCCGGCAGCCTCTAAGAAGCAATGTGATGAAGGAGAAAGGTAGAAATATTCTGTCAACTATCTCAGTACTAAACATTTCTGTGCTAGTGTCACCAGCCTGGTTAACAGTGATGTCATTGAATATTTTCTTTTTCACTTTAATGTATATCATTTCTGCAAGTAAAAAATGAATTTGTCTTTAACTTCAAAATGCATTTCTTCTCTGGAGTTTGTATGCTTCTAAACAGTTTCAGATGGCAAAATGGCCATAAGTGTCATGTTCATGACTCAAATGTGTTTGAAAGTAGATTTGTTTGTTTACAATTTTCATATCGATCTCTAATTGATCTAGCTTCTCTCCTTTGGAATAATTTTGCTTATGAAATTTTTGCAGAGCTGCAATTTATTTTTGCTAGCTTGTTTAGGCTTGAACGTCTTTTTCCTCCCTATTGTGGACTCAACATTCAAAATCCTGTAATAAAATGGTAATTGCTAATATTTCATATGACTTCATTTTGCTCATATTTTTACCCCCAATATTGCTTAGTTTTCTCGATGCTTCTAGAGCCCATATACTTGTTAATTTGAATCCTCGTGAAGAGAAATATATTATGTCACCCTAAATGCAAATCCCTTTGCACACTAAACCCTGTAGAATGTAGATAATGTTGACATGTGCTTCAGGGGGAGAACACAATTCTCACTCGATGTGCATTTCTCTACAAGTATGAGAAAAACAATGTAGAGGAAATAATCTTCTAAATAATTATCATTTGTTTTAGATTTACCTGTAGCAAATAGTCTTATACTTAAGTATAATCTTAGAAATTATTTAGCCCAAGTATATCTGGGCCATGAGAGACCCAAAGAATCCAAGTGAATCACCTGTCTAGGATTTCATAAGGTTAAAGCTAGAAAAACTATTTCTCAGTGTGTGCTAAAGTCCACTGTCTTTCTAGCTAAGGTCCAACGTCTTTAAACCATTTTAAACCGAGAACTTCCAATTTCAGGTGGAACAGGCGTGAAAAGAGTCAACTCATCGATGTATGGTCATGTATTAAGAAAACTTGCATGTAAAGTAAAAGGATGACTGCGTGTCCGTTCTTTGTCATGACAGTCTAACACAGGGGTCAGCCAACTACAGCCTGCTCTCCACATCCGGCTTACCCCTGTTTTTATATGACCCACAGGCCAAGATTGTTTTTTAACATTTTTCAGTGATTGATAAGAAATCAAAAAAAGAATATTTGGTGACACATAAAAGTTATAGGAAATTCAAGGAATTTGAATCCACGAATCCATGAATAAAATTCATCCATGAATAAAGTTGTGTTGAAACCTAGCTATGCTCCTTTGTTCCTGATTGTCTATGTCTTTTTTGTGCTACAATGATAGAGTTGTGTGGTTGTATCAGACTGTATGTACCACAAAGCCTAAAATATTTATCATCTGGACTTTCACACACACAAATTGATGACCCCTCGTCTAACAGGCCTACTCCAGTATTATTTAATTTTCTATGGGATGTACCTTTGATTTACTATTGACTATTAGAGGCTGGTCTCTTGAAGTTATAGACTAAGATGTAGATTTTCATCAGGAGAGATGCAAATGATTTCTCTTGAGTAGACAAGGTAACACCAAAGGTTATGGTTTCAATGCCTACTGGACATTAATCAATTTGTTTTCCAACTTAAACTTTTCTCAAATGACTATAAAAATTTTCTCAGGTGATTTTTTTTTGTGCGTGAGGAAGATTTGCCCTGTTCTAACATCCATTGCCAATCATCCTCTTTTCTTTTTTTTTGCTCCAGAAAGTTTAGCCCTGAACTACCTTCAGTGCCAGTCTTCCTGTACTTTGTATGTAGGATGTCTCCACAGCATGGTTGATAAGTAGGGTAGGTCCACGTCCAGGATGCAAACCCATGAACCCAGGCCACCAAAGTGGAGCACACAGAACTTTAACCACTCAGCCACGGGGCCAGCCCCTCAAATGATATTTTAAAGAGCTTCATATCTTACAAGTTCTCTCTTCAATGAGTTAAATAAAATTTTGATTAACATCCAGTTTATAATTGTATGAAAGGCATATTTAAACATTTTGAAAATGATGCTTTGGCACATGACATTATTTTGCCTTTCCAGTAAAGCTAAAAGATATGCTCTATTAAAACAACTTTCCTTCTGAGTAATGACTTCCCTGAATAACAAGTTCTTATTTGAGTAAACACCTATTACTAAGACTTAACCCTATCTATTTCAACATTTCAGTTTTCTTTGATTCAAAATGCCACCCTCACTCACTATGAAATGGCAATGGCTCAGAGTCTTAGTGAGGAGAAATTTTGGAATATGCTTTCCCACACTCCCCCGACTTCCCTTGGTGTCTCAGGCTCCTGGCATTAGAGAATGGAAAATGGAAAAGTAAGGAGTTAAATGTAGTTACTTGTGCCCATGTGCATTGACAATGCTAGTTTTACACAGGTGGGATTATGAGCAGCTTCTGGTAAGTTGCGGCTAGGCTGCAGAGCTCATTCTCTTGGTCATCAACAGCAGAATGTGTGGCTCACGTGAACTTAGTTTTACAGACGTCCTCCACAGTCGTCAGCTGACCTCACCCCCCAGCTTCCTCTAGTTTCCTGTCTCCTTTCTACCCCTACGCTTTATGTTGTCCCTTCCAAGCCCTCAGCACAGAATTTCTCGTCCATTTGAGGCCCATCAGCAGGGATATAGCTCACACCCTCATCTCACATATCTGTCTAGAACCAAGAACATGAGCAAGTAAGAATTATCTAATATCTGTGCACCAGTTCTCCTGGGAACACTTTCTATACCAGCCAGATAGCAAGTCTGATGGCTAAATGGTCAATAACCTAAGGCACAGAATAAGTCTTCTCTTCTTGAAAATACCCATGCCGAAACTCTTTTGTCTTTCCACTTTCAGCTCCAGGGAGAAGAACCAGTCTAATGCATCCATCCCTCCTCCAAGACGGGGAAGGATGACATCCTACGGCAGACACTGAAACGCTGCTGCCAAGAGAAAACCTTCTTTCATGTTGACCCTCCCCCTCCCTGCCCCCACTCCGCCAATCTCTGAAAGCACATATTGACAAAATTCAGTCCTTCAATGGTGATCACAAATGTCACATGTAGCTCTCAATTAAAGTTAAAAAATAAATTTACTTGTTTTGCAACCACAAACTGTTTCAGGTAAAGTTTAAATAAAAAGAATCACATGAGTAGAATTTAAATATTCCAAATCTGTTCAGCAAACACTTACAGAATGCCTAAGTATGCTAAAAACAGTTACATATTTTAATATTTTAAGCATCCAGTACACAAAGCACAACCTTAGGTATTCTTCTTATACAGAACAATGATGCTTAATTTGGAAATTTCATTCACTATAACATTTTTAGAAAGATTATTATTATTTTTTGAAAAATAATATATCTATGTATTTGATGGGATAATATGCCCTTAAGGATTTTCTATATACTACAGGATAAAATACATTTTTCTATTAAAAATTATCATTTTAGTTTTTTTAGTTCACATTGCCTTCTAAAACATCCCTCAAATATAATAGTCAGATTAGACTATGAAGCGATTGAGTTAAAATTAGTTTTATTAAAAGGAATAATTGAATTAAATCATATACCAAATGAAGCTTACTCCACTTTCCAGCATTTATTTATTTATGGTCTTCCCTCTCAAGTCTGTTGTGTAAAATGAAATTATAGTCAAATATAACACATACAGAAGCTTCCATGGCACAGTGACCTTTCTAGGAACTTGACAGTCTGCAGTGACCACGGGACAGCGTCTATTACCTGTAATTGATCTTCTACACAGGGATTGCCATTTAGAAAGCTTCTGCCCTCATTACATGAAGAATTTTTAAATTAGCTTGATGAAATGCAACACAACAACGTAATTCAAATGGGCAAATTCCTTATGTATGCCCAGTGGAGGTGGTTAAAAGAAGATTTTACTCTGAACCAGTTTATTGGTTTCTAGGAATCAATTTCACTAAGAGTTAAAAATACCTCTGCCCTGGGGTTGGCCCCGTGGCCGAGTGGTTAAGTTCGTGCACTCTGCTGCAGGTGGCCCAGTGTTTCGTTGGTTCGAATCCTGGGTGCGGACATGGCACTGCTCATCAGACCACGCTGAGGCAGCGTCCCACATGTCACAACTGGAAGGACCCACAACGAAGAATATACAGCTATGTACTGGGGGTCTTTGGGGAGAAAAAGGAAAAAAAATAAAAATCTTTATTAAAAAAAATATACCTCTGCCCTGAAGCTAGAAAGAGAGTAGTTCCTCACAGGTTAATTTTATGCGTTTCACCAAATTGTTTCAGAAAGAACTTAGAGCTTAACTATTTAGGGTGTTTAAATGTATTTTTCTGTAATTAATGTATAGCTGAAAACATCATCTTCTTATAATGATATATTCAAAAATATGTATTTTAATGAGCATTAGTCTCTAGTGTTTTAATATTTTCACCTGAAAGATAAACCAAAATCTCTCTCAGAGGCCTCAATTAAAATAATTCCAATTCTCCTGGTGTAGTAAATACATTGAGGTCTTTTTGCTAACTCCCTCATGTCAGTTACACTGATTTTCAAAGTCTATTCTGACTTTAAGTAATTTTGTTTCTCCCTGCCCTTTCTTTTTTGACCCTTTCTCCTACTAAAATATTTGTTTTCACCTACCCTAGAGCACAGAGCAATCGAGAAGTCCTGGTGCGAAACCAATACAAACATTTGAAATTGACTTTTTATTCAGATCAGATCATGTATATCACAGTCTGTTGCCAATCTGTGTGAAGGGGACCTTTTTCCTAATAACTTGAGGTCACGCTGGCCTTGTGCTGGTTTTAGGAAGGGGGGACGTACGAGATGTCATGTTGTAGCTCTCTCCCCCTGGCTGAGAATCAAATCTCGGCAACTAGCTCGAAATGGATAGCAGCAAGGTTATAAATACACGCTAGAGACAAGCCCGTGGGTCGGCGTCAAAATGAGAAGGCTACACTGCTCACATAAAGAAGCCGACAGACACGTTTGAAAAATATCTATGTGTCAATGACAAAGGATATGGGAAGGTCCCTAGATGTTCTCAAAGCCGGAGAAACCACAGCCTGTGACTCAGCTGAGCCATGCTGGGTTCTCAGAACTCCCCAAATCCTCACTGGGACGCACAGTAGCTGACAAGTTTGCAGACAGAATCTCCTCATGCCGCACAAACCCCCGAAATCCCTTGTCTCCTTTGGATGCTCTTTTTGATGCCCCCTGGACTGCTCCTGCCTTCTTTAATCTGGCCTGCTTTCCATGAGTAATTCTGTGTAGGTGAACTCCGAGTGTTTAATGAGAGACAGAGAGAATTTTTGAAAGATTTCCAAGGCCTTCATATATTTTTACTATTCCTTAGCAGAACCTAGCCTCAGTCCTGCTGGAAGCTATATAAAACTTTAAAAAGCACTGACATATTTTGATTTACTGGATAGGGTCTTTTGATATGGACCATAAAAATATTGTTTGCATGAAAATAATATTTTTAAAACTGAATTCGGTAAAAGCAAAATTGGATAGGGATACTTTTAATTGAAATTTAATTCATACAAACAGTGTCTCCTGTAAAAATGTACTCAAGTGGCATTTCTTCTCTGCCACTGCAAGCTCTTGGCATAGCCTAATTTGTGCATAAGCAATTAATCTTGAGAAAGAAATTAAACGTAGGAGTCTTATTGCCAAGCTGTCACTGTGCGCTTTGTACTGAACTTTTATAATGTTTTACCCCTTGTTTCTCTGCCTGATTGAGATAAGGGAGCACCAAGCACCCAAGCATGACTATGCATTTCGAGAGAGGAGTAGGGATTTCATGTTTGTGTTCAAAACCTGACCCAGCAAGTGACGGAAGGAGCACACAATGAACAGTCTCTTCACAGTCTGACCCATACGCCTAGAAGCCTGAGCTTGGCCTCTTTGCCTGATATTATGTAAATTAGGGCTGTCATTGTTTTTGCAAACAAGCAGGCATGGGAATCACAAAGGATGGCGAGGAAAAATAAACACAGATTTTAAAATTGTACTCAGGCGTCCTTTGAAAGGGGGAAGGCAGACGACCCAGAATGTAAGAGCATCTTAGGGCATGTGCTTTGGCACGAAGTTCTCTTAGACAGAGGCAAGCTCATCAACCCGGGCCCTGGGGAGATGTCAGTCAAAGCTTTAGTCTGTTTCAAATTTGTGCTTGCTTATTTAGTTTCCAGTATTCATGCTAAACTGCAGCAATGGGAACTCTCCAGAGTTAGGAAGGCAAGATATGTGTACCAGGACTTTGCCTCCTAATATTAAGATTTATTTGGGCAGAGAACCAGACACAAAAAATCAGTTGTTCCAGAAAAACAAAACTTATCAGCATGTATCTTATAAAACCGTGGTGGAAGTAGAGGCTGACAATTTTCTGTAGGTTAAGGCAGGGCACCCAGAAATGATCTGTAGAGTATTATTATTTTTTGTCAAGAGTAAAATTTTCATTAAATTTTGTCGCATTTGTGTTATGTTATTAATTTCCAGAACCTTCTAAGATCTGTCACAGTTTCGCTTCCACTTTGGTTTTGCAATCCTTGTGTTACAAGTAAGATATCTAGTCTGTCTACTATGATTTCTCCTAACATATCAGGTACTGCTGAACCTCAGACATAACACTGGGAACACATCTCCCTCAGTGAAAGGACCGGAGCTTGGATCACTCCAGAAGACAAGGAGGGAGGGTGTCAGGATCTATTAGTTGGTTCTCTCTTTATGGGAAAGAACTGGACAAGTAGGTTCGAAAGGGAGTACCAGGAGAGAAACGGAATCCAACCGGGAAAGCGAGCCCAGCTGGAAAGAGAAAGAGGCTGGTAAGGCTGAGAGGATACAAAAGAAAGATCTGGACATTTTTTACAAATTTTGCTAAGGCTAACTCTGACCTTAGAGAGTGTTTGTAACCCAAAAAGAAGAAAATGTTGTCATTATTTTATTGTAGCAAAAGTTACACTTTTATACTTTCTTCCTGAATTACCTTTATGGAAATGCCTGTAGGAAATGCCGCTAGTGCCTAGGCAAGCAGATTTCCACGTAGCTCTGCTTCTGCGGACGGCCGTTACATGTCAGCAGAAACCCACAGCCCGAGCAAGGTTCATTTTTAGGAACCTGCTAATGCAGAAACATGCGTAAAAGAACACGGAACACCATGCGGCATTATTTCCCAATGTGGCCCTGGAATTGAGAAACCCAAGCATCTTACAAGGAAAACTTGCCATGGGAAATGTAAAATAGATTAATAGAGAAAGGAGATAAAAGAGAGGTAAGAAAAATACTCAGAATATCTTTGGAATAGTTTTGCTTTCAAGTATAAGAGGCAAAATTACGTAAAAGTTAGATTTGACAAAGCGTATATGGCAATACCTGCTAGTTTTCACATATGTTCCTAAAAAACCTCACATTATCAAAACAATTGTTGCATTAGACAAAATAGGTTGGTGGCCAGAAATATTAGTCTGATAATAAAGTTATTTTTCTGAAGGCATATTAAAATGATAAATTATTTGCTAGAGACTTTTAACTATAATGCCTAAACTCTACTATAAAAATTCTGGTTATGTTTACTCGCAGTTTTGGATAAGATAAGGAGACTTTCTTATCCTTATCCTCACAATGAGCCCAGCAGTTTTGGAAGAATCTTCCTCTCTTCTATAGTCTTGTGATATACAGAATCTAAGACTATTCAAAGTGACACGCTGAGTTTCTAGTACAATTTTCATGTTTTCTATATGTTTTACTATTTCCAAATCACTATTATATCATATAATAATCAATTCTTCTCTATCAAATTTGATTTGTGTTCTATAATTAATGGATTGGCTCCATTATGTCCATTTCCATAATGAAACACCTACTGTTTCACACGTAGAAATGATTGTACAAAAAACACTCTCTTATTATCTTCCACAAGAACTGCAGTAGTTCGAGTTCTTGATTTCTTTCCTCTCTGACCAGAAAAGACGAGTGCAGGGGCTGTGCCAACAGACAGTTAGAGGAGAGGCCATGTTGTGAGGGGCCAGGAATAATACTTACAAGGGGGATAGAGTGTCATTTGAAATAGGAATGGTAATATGGAAAAGAAAGATATATTTTTTCAGGCAATGTGATAGGAGTGTGAATACCAATAATGTTTACAAGAAAGTACAGGAAAAGTTACATACCAGATTTTAAAAATGACTTATATAGATTCACATAAATATAATCAACTGATCTTTGACAAAAGAGCAAAGGCAGTTACAATTGGAGAAAAAACCAGTCTTTCCAACAAAGAACACTGGAAGAACTGGACATTGAAATGCAAAATAATGAATCTAGATACAGTTCTTACACCTTTCACAAATATTAACTAATAATGGATCAGATATAAATGTAAAACATAGCACTATAAAACTCCTAGGAGATAACGTAGGAAAAATCGAGATGACCTTGAACAAATATGGCAATGACTTTTTAGATAAGACACCAAAGGTACGATTCATGAAAGAAATAATTGATAAGCCAGGCTTCATTAAAATTGAAAACGTGCTGCCCTGCAAAAGATACTGTCAAGAGAATAAGCCAAGCCACAGATGAGAGAAAATTCTTGAAACAATACACACAATAAAGGACTCATACAAAATAGACAAAAAACTCAAAATACAAAAATAAGAAAACAAAAAACTTGATTAAAACCCATTTAAAAATGGGCAAAAACTTGACTAAACACCTCACCAAAGAAGACATATAGATAGTAAGTAACCATGTGAAAGATGGTCTGCATCATATGTCATTAGGAAAATGCAAATTAAAACAAAACTTGGTACCACTACACTCCTTTTTTTTTTTAAAGATTAACACCTAAGCTAACATCTGTCACTAATCTTTTTTGTTGTTGTTAATTCCTTTTCCCCAAAGCCCCCCATTACATAGGTGTATATTCCAGTTGTGAGTGCCTCTGGTTGTGCTATGTGGGATGCCACCTCAGCATGGCCTGACGGGTAGTGCCATGTCCATGCCCAGGATCCAAACCTGTGAAACCCTGGGCTGCCGAAGTGGAGCGCATAAACCCAACCACTGGGCCACAGAGCCGGCCTGTACATATCTTTTAGAAAAGCCAAAATCCAAAACACTGACAACATCAAATGCTGCTGAGGATGCAGAGCAGTAGGAACTCGCAAAATGGAACAGCTGTTTTGGAAGACTGTCTAGCAGTTTCTTACAAAACTAAACACTCTTTTCATGTGATCCAGCAGTTGCACTCATTGCTATTTACTTACTCAAATGGGTAGAAAACTTATGTCCATACAAAAATTTGCACCTGTGGGTTTACAGCAGCTTCATTCATAATTGCCAAAACTTGGAAGCAACCCAGATGTCCTCCAGTAGGTGAATGATAAGTAAACTGTGATCTATCCAGACAATGGAATATTATTCAGCACTAAAAAGAAATGAGCTATCAAGCCATAAAAAGACCTGGAGGAAACGTAAATGCATAGCACTAACTGAAAGAAGCCAATCTGAAAAGGCTACATACTGTATGATTCCAACTGTATGATGTTCTGGAAAAGGCAAAGCTGTGGAGACAGTAAAAAGATCAGTGGGTGCCAGGGGTTGAGGGAAGGGAGGCATGAACAGGCGGAGCACAGAGGATTCATAGGTCAGTGAATCTGCTGCGTATCAGACTGTAATGGTGGATGCGTGTCATTGTACATTTGTCCAAATCTATGGGATGCGCCACAGCAAGAGGGAATGTCAGGGTAAAGTGTGGTCTGTGGGTGATGACACTGTGTCCATTACATTCATCAGTTGTAACAAATGGACCACTGCTCTGGTGCACATGTTGATAGCGGTGGGGGCTGTGCACGTGTGAGGCAGGGGAGTATGCCACTGGCTGCTCAACTTTGCTGGAAACCTAAAGCTGCTCTAAAAAAAATAGTCTATTTAAAAGGAAAAAAAATAATTTACAAAATTCATCCAAGTCAAATACTAAATCTTGTTTATTAGATTTAAAATAAGAGACTTTTGAGTGTGAGCACATAATTACCAATATAAGTATTTTTCAATTAACAATTTTCTGACTTAATAAGGCATTCAGGTATATGAAATATGTTGGATTAATTAATATATATTTCTCTTATGACTGCATGCATTCTTAAATTTCACATCGTATTAGCTGTGAACCAAAGAAACACAATTAATATTCAGCATTTGTTCTTACTGGAATATGAAATTATATAGGATGTTACCCACACTTATTAGATGTCAGCATCTGAGAATTAAATTTTATAAGGTTGCAGATAATAAAATCAAATTTCAAACATATATTCCAGCCTGATTAATTAAATTATTTTAAGAATCAAGTCTTTCTTTTTGAAGACTCAGGCAGCTCTATTTCAAAATTTATACAAGTGAATATCCCAGGCTAAAGTAACATTTAGAACATGTCAACATAAAGCCAGACTGTTAAGCCAATATTGAAAATGCTATATTTTAAATTGCTAAAAATAGAGCGGTAAATACATTTATCATTTCCATGTTTTATTATGTAAATTTAATTTTTGGAGGAAACTCTATTCAACATTGATTTTCATATTAGAATACCAATATCTATTGAAATATCTATAAATGGATCATATAACCTAATAACCTAACATCAACATGGAAGGAAAAATAGGAACAAATAGGAACACTTTTAATGTTTATCATTTGGAATTATTATAAATATCTTCTGCATGTTTCTAAATCAAACCTTAAAATGTCTTATTTTTGAATTATAAATATGAGATTCCAAACACCAGATAGTCAGATGTGCAGACACTATCACTAGCACGTCTGCTAAATGGGATATTTTTGTCTTCGTTGCTCATCAGTTTTATACATTACTGCATATCCCACAATTGGAATCAGGCTTGGTACATGGTAGACACCTGATATGTATTTGCTGGATTAATGTGTAAATGAATCCCTGAATAAATGAATGAATGTTTATATTTATAGTCAAAACAATCGACTTTAATATCTTGTCCAACTTCTAGAATATGAACTCCAAAGAAATTAAAATCATATTTAAACTTAGAATTTCTAGAAAGGCAATTTAATTCAAATGCTAGCAATATGGCATAGTGCACATTAAAGGAAAACTTTTGTTACCAAATACCTAGAAATGCTGGATGTAATAAAAACTCCTTTTAAATCTATAGGTAAGTCCATAATGAAATAAGGCTATCTCAGGAGCTATGATATAACGTAGCAGAGAGGATAGCTGAAGAAGTTAGAGATGTCCTCAGGGCCTTAGTCCATCCCATAACATACTATGTAAAGCCAACTGATGTTTTAAATTACGTGCATGTATAACTTTGATAAGATAAATGAAATTCAATGTATTCAGAGTCGATATTTATTAAAAGGAACAGAAAAAGAAAGAAGGAAGGAAGGGAGGGAGGGATGGAGGAAGAAAGAGAGGAAAGGAGGGAGAGAGAAAGAAAGAAACAAACAAGGAGGTATAAAACGCTAAAGAAAGAACTGGCAAAAAAAAAAAAAGAGGAATATAGTGAGGATTATGAGAGGTTCTCAAGGTTTGGGGAAAAGTCCAACACCACATTCTGGTGTGGGATGAGCTGCCTGTAAAGAGTACAAATCAGGAACACCCTTTCCCAGGCCAAAATAAAGCTTGTTCCAGGCCAATCAGACCTACAGAGACACTGGGCTCGAAATCATGGAGGAGAGCTTGTAAATGGAGGGGAAATTTAGGGAGAAACTCCTGAGATAGAATGAGCATCAGTAAACTGTAATAGTCAGAGAGGTGGAACACCCACCAGTTACAGTGCAGTAACGTAGAAACCCCAGGTCTCGCAAATGGGCTGAACTGATACAGAGCAACAAAGGCTTCAGAAAATAAGTGAGAAAGGACTAAAGTGAGATCTTTGGATTATGTCATCAGTAGCCAATTGATTAGGAGGTTTGGAGAGAAATGTCAGTAGAGTGCAGAGGTAATACTGCAAGGAAATATTTAGTGAGTAATAATACTGTTGACATTTTATGCGTGTGGCATGCAAGGTGGCAGGCACTAATATAAGTTTGCTCTAGATACTAACTCATTTATCCTCCCAAGTATGCCATCAAGTAATCTATATTAGTTTCACCACTTTCTCAGTTCAAGAGATCAAGGTTTTGAGAGATGCTATGAAATTCAGATGCTACAAGGTGAACAAACAGAGATAATACCCAAACTGTTGCCATTATTACCTTTGTCACTCATTCATTCTTTCAGCAACACTACACGTCTGAAACTGATCCTAAAGGCCACCATACACTACTGATTCAGCAATGCATACAACACAGTGTCCCTGCCTCAGATATAGAATGGGCTAACAGAGTCGAATATTTTATAAAGTATTTTAGAAATAAACATCTTATAAGATAAGTCCCAATGGCAAAGCTGTCTCTGGAACTGGTAAACTAAGAGTCTTTTCTGATTTGTCAGCGCCTGTTGATCCAATCATTTAAAAAACAGCTGAGCTTGTCTTACAGATTCTAGCGCTTCTACTCTAGAAGAGAGTGCTATCCTGGTTACTTTCATCCTGTATTGTATGTGTTAGAAATAAAGGTATCTTCATCATGTCTATATCCAGACTTATGAGTTTGGGACTACCTAAGATCATCTCTAACAATTATCATAGAACAAAGTCTAGGGAGAGGTTGGAAATGACGGACTTCGAGGCAATGGAATAGTGTTAGAAAATATAAAGCAAAATATCTTCTCAGAGTTTGGAGACAAACAAGAGCGAGGGTGAAAGTGTGGGGTGAGAGTCACAGAGGTCTGATGTTCTACTGGGGCCCTTCTTCAGACAGATGAGATGCTGCTCAGGTGACCTATGGAAAATGTGAACATTCAACAAAGTCACAAAAGGGGAGGTGAGAAGATGAGCATTACTCTACTGAGGGTGACTAGTGAGGAACAGGGTACTCAGCGTCAGCGGCAAATAAAATTTGTCAAATCGTGGTGAGAGATTAGATGAAATTGTATCGCATCTCTCTAATTCCAGAGACAATGCTGTGATTTTGCATGATGAAACAAAGAGTGGATGGAACAGACGGTGGACTCACCCAAGTCTAGCAACTGGAAAACATAAACTACAAGAAAAAGAGATGAAAAATATCTAGGATTATGTGTACCTTGCCGTGAAAGACTGTGGAGATTAGGTTTGGTGAAGCATGAATGGAAGCCACAATGAGATTAAGGACTGCTAATGTCGGTGACAGGCAAGTAAACAAGAGCCACCACGGACAAAATTATTGGGAATGAGAGTGGCAGAAAGACATGAGTGTATCGTGAGAAAAATTATTTCAGAATTGAAAATATAAGAAATAGAACATTTCTCATAAAGACATTTTAATGTTAGTTATTTGCTGGTTGCCTAAAGTACAGTGAAGTTTATGGTAATTAAAAAATTTAAGAAAGACCCGAATTTTAGAAGAGTCCTCACTGTGCCTTTTTAAGATTTCAAAAATGCTGTTAGAGGATGAGTTGATAAGAAAATTGTGATCCTTGAACTGAAATCATTGAAGGAAGTGGATGAGTGTCCTGGAGTTTGGCAGATGGCCCCAACGAGAAAGATTGTAAAAGTGGGGTCAGGACGCAAATCACATGCAAAGTGGTTATTGGGAGACAGAGGTTCCGGTGGGAGAGAGAGCCAGCACTTTTCAGTCCCTTTGCCAAAGCCATGAGTGTTAAAGAGATTGGAGGAAGAGCAGCTTTCTCTGGAGAGCATCTCAAAAGATAAAATAAGACTAGAAGAAATTACAACTGCTAAGAGATTGTATGGGAATAAAAAAGTCAAAATGATAAAGGAATTCGTTCAAAATAAAGGTATTATCAAGGAGTGATTCCAAAACTTAAGCATGAGACAATCACATTCTGAGGCACTTTATATTTATACTTCGATTTAGCACATCAAAACAAAGGAAAAGCCATTAAAATGTAGCAACTTGCTGTGCATGACAACAATATATTTATTTTTTATTCAAAGATAATAAGGGCATAGTATTCTGCCATGCTATTTGTAATGTCTATCAATCATTTGAACTTTGCCACTGGCAAAGTAAAAATTTAAATACACTCAAATAAATCAAGGGTCCACAAAAAATAACACATGATTGTTTTTGAGGTTTGTGGATTAAACCTGCTTGGAATCACAATGATCTAAGTCTTGTTGTTATGAGATATTTACATTCAAGTCCATGTAAGTCATTAACAGAAGTAATCTCATTCAGTGTACTGTTATATAAACTTCAAATGCCATTCACCCGCATCTTGTGGTTCACTGACTGTCAAAATGACAAAAATAAAGTATTACTGTGATTGCTAATGAATGAATCATAATACAATGCTTAGTATGCTAGAAAATAGGTTTAATTACAAATAGCATTTATCCTCTTGTTCTGGAAGTAGTAGATTATATATTGCAAGGTTAATAAGTTAAAAATATGAGAATCTGAAGCAGCCTGATTGCATATTTACTTATAAGAACTAAAAAGAACGATCATAAAAGGTGTAAACTTATATTTTATTGAAAACATACGTTCAGTATCTTTCAGTAATAAGATATTACCTTTCTAGGAATCAAAGGCAAATTCATCAGTTCAAGTCAATCCGTCTGTATTTCACACAACAATTCTATACATATGTAAGTGCTAACCCTGTTCCCGATCTTATCCTAATTGCCAGACATGTAAGAATAAAGAATAGTAAAGATGGTTTTTTGTAAATTATAAAAATTTTTAACCCTTTTTACATTAAAACATTTGCCAATATTAGTGCACTTAGAAAAGTTTAAATAAATGTTTATTAAATTGTCTTAGTGGGATTGTTTGATTCTTGCTTAAAGTAGTGGATATTAGCCCTTGAATATGCTGCCCCAGGTATAGATATTGGTTGCTTTTGGCGGTTATGATGCTACATGATGAACAGCCACAAAATCTCAGCGCTGTATAAGTTTTATGTACACTTATGGCTCTGTGCATTGACCAGGGTGACTCTGCTCTATACGTCTCATTCTAGGGCCTGGACTGGGGGCAGCAACAACCAGGGTTAAAGTCTTCTCGTGCAGGAGGCTGACGTGCGCATGTAACAGGTAGAACACACAACGTCGCCGAAGACCCAGGCTGGGAATTGGCCCGCCATCACTTCTGACTACATTCTGTCGGCCCAGGTAAATCACACGGCCAAGCCCACCGTCAGTGGGCGGGGGCGTGAACATTACCCCTTGTGAAAGGAACCACAAAAGTCACAAGGCAAATACTGTAGGTGCAGAGAGAGGCAGAGAGATGGGGACGACAACACCATCCACCACACTCTGCTGGAACAATGTACAGATCAAGGTGGTGTACACTGTCTCTGCCTAGAGCATTCTCTGAAGCAGCTCAATTTAGTGAGAGAGAAAGCACAAAATTTAAAGACTGAATGATCGTGGAAAAAGATATATACACTTTAGATATTTATAAAACACTACCAGTTAGCTAGTTGAAGCTTCGGTGTAATCCTAAACCCCATACAGGATAATCTATAACAGCAATTTCCAAATTAGTTCGGGTCAGAATCACGGGAAGCCACGTTACATAAAATATTGATGTGCACACCTTTCCCTTGGGGATTTTTACTTAACAGGTGTTAGAGGACTCAGGTGTGTGCATTTTCAACAGATCCTCGTGTGATTCTGACGCACTGCCCTGTTTCAAACTATTGGTCTGTGGTACACTTCACTCATGTTGTCATGAAATCTTATTAAAGTCAACTATTTTTCAAATATTTGTAAGAGAGTTCCCATGAAGTCTCATTTTAAATAAAAAATGATAATTTGATAATGGTTTTATATAATAATTTTTTATGGGATAGAATTTTATATTGTATCTCCCAAAATAAAAAATATGCAAAATCTAGATGGAGTCAACTTAGAACCTTTAATATATTCAAAATATATTAAAACAATAAGAATTTTTAAAATAAATCATATACTGTAGATTGTATTATTTTCATAGACATGGTTAGTAAAACATTAATCATGTTGATAGTTTCCTATCAAAATGAGATTTAAGCTATGCAAATGCTTCACAAAGATTAATATATATTCTTTGTATTCTGAAAGCAACATATCAATTTCTATATTTCAGATAAAAAACAATCTGGGAAAATTATCTACATAAGTTAAGATCAAGAAAAATGATTTTGACATAATTACCTACTGACCTTTTGGTTCTTTCAAAGAAACTACTATAACTTTTTCACATAATTATTTTAATCCACCACTTAATTGTGGTTTGTTGGCCAGTTTCATAGAAATATTCATGAGTATGGGCTTACGAAGATGTGTACAAAGATAGCAAGTTATGAAAAGGGAAAGCAGGAAGTGAGGTTAAAGTAACTGACATAAATATCAGTGAATTTGGGAGTATGATACCATGTGCTTGGTGCTTTGCTGGATTCTGGTGATTCATTAATGTAAAGAGAGACATTGTTCTACCCTTTTCACTCTTTTGGGGGGGTGGGGGCAGGAAGAAGATTGGCCCTGAGCCAACGTCTTTTGCCAATCCTCCTCTTTTTACTTGAGGAAGATTGTCACTGAGCCAACATCTGCGGTAATCTTCTTCTGTTTTGCATGTGGGACACTGCCACAGCATGGCTTGACCAGTGGTGTGTGGGTCCACACCCGGAATCTGAACCAGAGAACGCTGGGCCACCAAAGCAGAGTGCACAAACTTTAACACTGTGTCACTGGGCAGGCTGCTACCCTTTTCATTCTTTCTGGAAAAAAAGTATCATGTTGGGGATACATATTTAAGGGTCAAGTTCTCAAGTGTGAAGTATCCTGGATCCCAATTCTGCAAGTATTGAAGACTGTCTAATCCTAGGTACCTAAAACATGGGAGGTGTTGATCGTAATAAAGCTACACTAGCCTAATTCTCCCCACTGAATGTAGGTTTTTCATCTCGGCCTTTAGGAAAATGAAAAGTCCTTCTTATGTCAGGATGATTTGGTGTTTTGAATAGTAGAGACATCTGTGTTTAAATGATCTGGACACAAACAACACAGTCAAACAGTTCTTACTCTGTGGAGAGTAAAGAAAAGCAAATTGCTTATTTGGGTTGTGAACACTGTGTCTTTTTTCAGCTTTCAGGGGTTTACCCATCAGCTTTGTCAAACATGATCTGGGCAACCGAGGCAGGTACTGCTTTGGCTGTACTCAAATGTGCTCTTAGAAACCTTAGGTTTTATATGAATTACAAAATGAAATGGCTTTTCCTGTGCGATGAAAATGGTATTTTCTTAAGTCACATCCAATCTTTTGTTTTCACTGAAATGACTTATTCTTTTTCTTTTTTTTTTTTTTAGATTGGCGCCTGGGCTAACAACTGTTGCCATTCTTCCTTTTTTTCTTTAAGGATTGGCACCTGGGCTAACAACTGTTGCCAATCTTTTTTTTTTCCCAGCTTTATCTCCCCAAACCCCCCCCTGTACACAGTTGTATATCTTAGTTGCAGGTCCCTCTAGTTGTGGGATGTGGGACGCCGCCTCAATGTGGCCTGACGAGCGGTGCCATGTCTGCACCCGGGATCCGAACCCTGGGCTGCCCACAGCGGAGCGCGCAACCTTAACCACTCAGCCACGGAGCCGGCCCCGAAATGACTTATTCTTTATCCTAATATTCCAAATCCGTCCACTGTTTATTACAACAATATTATTTTAAAAATTAATAATGTAAGAATTACAATTTACAAAACCCACAGGTGGTTTCCCTGGTCCTCAGAATAATTCTGTAACTTGCAGAGGAGGAAACTGAGGCTCGGAGAGGTTAACACACTGTCCAGGATCAGGGCTCAAATCCATGTCTGCCACATTGTTTCAGCGAGGTGAAGACAGAGCTTTCCCTGCCTGTACCTGGCTGAGGCGGTAAGAGCTCGTCGTTCAGGCAAGCAGGTTTGGGAGTGAAGTCTCAAGCTGTATGACCCTGAGAAGGTAACTTACCCCAACTTTTTCTTTCAATTTTCTCATCTGGAAAAATGGAAATTGCGGTAGTACCCACCTCATAGTATTGTGGTGAGTATAAATGAGACTATATATTCAAAAGCAATTAGAATACTAGAGAGTGGCCTGTGATAACTGGCAACAGTTATTTGGTACTTACTATAATCTCGTAGACTTTGAGGGAGAATTCAAGTGAGTGAACATAGGTAAATAGAGTCAAACTGCCCGGACATAAGAAAAGTTAATAAATCTAACTCTACGCTTACTCCCAAGAAAGAGCAATTGGATTCTTTGCACTGTTCCCTGCAAACTAAACATACATAAATTAAGCAATGATCATTAAGGAATCTAGTTATCAATACTAATACGACCTCACATACTTAAGGTGACTTTTATCATTAAGTTGTATTGGACTTTCCAGGAAAAGACAAATGTGCAGTAAAACATCAAAATTGTCAACTAGTGTTTAAGTGGAGGCTATCAATTGATTTAAAATATGCATATTTTCCCAAAAGTTAGGTTGTATAAACATCAAGACAAGAAATCCAGATCAGTACAAGAGGATACATAAATGCATAAAATATTAATAACGAGGTATGTAATTAACATCGTGTACAGAAAGGAGTAAAGAGCCAGAATAACTAAAATTTAAATCCAAAGTTAAGGTCTGCTGGTTGGATATGTCATGGGAACATTTGTGTACCTGCCATGAATACGTTTAAATGAATAGCTTCAACAGCAGTCACCGCGGCTTTCCCCTCTCTTTAGTTTTCAGAGTTGAATTGGTGTCTTTGAGAAATAATTTATTAAGGACCTAATCACTAATAATGGCTTACAATGGCTTCAAACTCTACCTTTTTTGTATCAAAGGAAAACAACTAAATTAATCAATTTGGTACATAAACACATAAGATGGCAAATACAGTGGTGAGACTGTTCAACAAATTATTATATTTCCTCATTTATGGTGTAAATGTGTATTACCAAATTGACTAGATTAAAAAGTCATTTGAGATTAGAAGAAAAAAGATACTGGATTTTTCAACTATGAGTTTATATTGGACTGGAAAATGTAAAGAAAATAAAAATTTAAGAAGAAGATTAGTGCCAGCCCTTCATTCATGTGTTTGCACATTCACTCAACAATTGTATCTAGTAAGGGTTGTAAATTAGGAGACGTCCAGGACACGGAGCAGTGAGTGAAACAGACACGGCGATTGTATCCGTGAATTTTTACTCCTTTACCAACCACCACAAAACGGAGGTGCTTAATAGTTCCCCTAAATCTTTACAATCGTTGCAGGTATGCAACGTGGCAGACATGGATTGAATCAAATTTAATTAAATAAGCACTTATTCATTTACAACTACATGAGAAACGCTGTTTTTCATCTTTAGATTTCATCCTGATGGTTACCTTTATCTTAGGAAATATTGTGTCATTGATATAAATTTCTATGGCTATCAATTATTAACTGATAGTTTTCATGGTTGCTAAGAAACTGAAAAACTGATTGGGAATTTTTATCTGAACCAAACACTATCCAGGAAATAGAATATGCAAATCTGGCAACAATGTAAAAGAATCCATGGTTAAAAAATACATAAAATTATTTCAGAAATACCATATACTTAGAACTCAACAAATATCTAGTGATATGAACGGTTTTTAATTGAGAAATAGTTTTTCATGGGAAATTAATATACATAGTCACTAAAACAGTTGCCATTTTCTTTCTTTCTTTCTTTTTTAAAATATGTAAAATCAGACAAAAGGGGGCGCCAGTCTGGTGGCATAGTAGTCAAGTTCACCAGCTCTGCTTCAGTGGTCTGGGGTTTGCAGGTTCAGATCCTGGGCACGGACCTACACACCACTCATTGAGCCCCGCATATAAAGTAGAAGAAGATGGGCACAGATGTTAGCTCAGGGCCAATGCTCCTTAGCAAAAACAGGAGGATTGGCAGCAGATGTTAGCTCATGGCTAATCTTCCTCAAAAAAAAAAAAAAGAAAGTCAGACAAGAGGGAGGATAAGCGATATGACATTTTCCTAGGAAAATCAAATACCAAGGTCTATTTTGTGCAAATATTCCAACTGGCATCTGTGAAATAATCTAGCTGAAGGATACCAGATCACCAGACTGAGCAGACAACTGGGAGATGAGTGACCTGAGTTTTATTACTGGCAGTGCCATTGTGTTATAGGGTAATGTCTGGCAGACCACTTATTTTTTCTTATTTTTATTTATTTTTTACTTCAGGTTAAAATACAATATTTTTCATTTTCATTAATTTGTTCTGAGGGAATATAACAAAAGTGATTACCAAATACAATTTTGCTAATGCAAAATGCTTCATAAGTAACACATTAATTATTGCTTTTGAACTGTGATTTGAAATCATATACTTCAAAAGCTATTATTGTGAGCACACATTTTAAAAGCTTGTGATTTTTTAAAATTAAATTTAAATTTCTTGTAGATTTTAAGGGGTGCTTTATAGAGGGGGAACGCTTAGTTTAATTCTCCAGAAATAATGCTTATATTATCGTTTTATGCAGAAAATGCTATTATGCCCATAGCTTCTCATTTGACTTTCTCAATTCTCAAAGATAAGAAAAGAACAAATGTAAAGAATTTAAAGTCACAGACAAGATTACTTCCGGATCTTCACATTTGCAAAAGCTTTAATTCCCATACACAATTGTTTCCCCTTTCGGTTTATATCCGCCTACACAATGGGGGGAACTGTTTGACGATGTACACAGAGCTGATGTCCACACCACCACCACCATCCCCCAGCACCGCACCTGCACTCAGAGACGCAACCTGAGTGGCTCTTCTCCCAAACACATGTTTAAAAACGTCTTTGGATGCCAAGGTCAGCTAGGACAATTTGATGATGGGGCTGATTATTGAGATCCTACTGATAGGTGGGGCTAAATAAGCAGGTAAACTCTGGCAATTTGTGTTCATAGGACATTGTTACTACCTGCAGACTGGGGTTACATAATTGGGTACTAAAATTTACTTATTTTTTTTCCTAAAGATCTCTCTACTTTATGACCACTGGTTTAAACAGAATATATTATATTATTATCAACATCATAGGGAGTTTTGGAGATTTGAATTAATCCACATAAAGTGCTTAGAACAGAGTTTGGAAAAGAGCTCAGTTACTATTATTACTATTATATAATCATTATTACTTTTATTTAATTTGGGCTCATGTTGCATATATTACTACCTAAGGAAGACAGTTATTATTTATTATTACGTTGATCTTGGACATTACCCATGTTTTGAGATAATAGAAATGTGTTTTATATGAATAATAGAAAATATATATTTAAGGCATTATTTTTCTTAAGATCATCAGTACATCTTTATTTTTATTTGAAGTCTATGTTTTTGGATGAAAAGGACAGTAGAGCAAGGAAGAACTTGTATTTATAGAAAGAGTCGAAGAACAGCTTCTCTTCTTTCTGGTCATTGCCTATGATCCCAGAAAAAAATAGCTGTCGAGAAGGAAAAAAACAAAAAACCATATCTCTAGGGAAATGTGGCACGTTTGGCAAGAGACTCAACTCAATTTGACTGATTCATGAGGCTAAGAAAACCGTGAAAGAAAATATTTTGGAGAACTGCTGCTTTGACATAGAAAGTATAATAGTGAGTGCATTGAAAAAAAAAATCAAGACAAATCACAGGGAAGCAAAAAGCAGTAGTTTCGAACTTACGTAGCTGTAGGCCAAAAACTGGATTTGAATAAAAAATGAGGCAGACTGGACATTTTAACACAAGAAGGTAAATATAACCTTACAGTTATACTAAGTATGATAGGATGGGATTTATAATTGAAGAATCCCATAGTAAGTCCAAACATTATAACAACAAATGGACAAATGAGGAGTAACTTGCTATGAAGGTACTACTTTTATGGAAAAAACATAAATCTGAGATTGCAGCGAGTAAAATACGCTGAAGCAAAGCCTGCCTTCCAATCCTATCTCCAGCACCTTCCAATCCTACCCCCGACACCCCATGGGCCAGTGACCAGGACCACTCCCTGTCCTCTGATCATGCCATAGGGTTTCACAGTGTCAAGCATTGCCATTGTATTTTTCTTCTAGAATGCACTGCAGCCAACAACTAGATGTCCATTCCTCTTTTACATTTGGGAGCTAACGCTCTGAAGGTTCTCTAAGGCCCTTTTCCTCCTCAAAACAAAACAAACAACCACCTTCCAGGGGATGTTATGTAGATTCTATTCCAATCTTTGATACATCCATAAGTCTGCCTCTCCTGCTCAATGGAGCTTCTAAGGGGCAATATTGTAGTCTGGCTATTTGCGTAGGTAGGTATCAGACACTCTGCTCGGCATGGAGGACACAGGAATGGGAAAGATCTTGGCACATGAGGCAAAGAGTAAGCCATTAAGCTAGCGGAAAAGAGAATACATAGGTTGGTGCTGGAAAATCATAGTAGGCTATGTTGAGGATTGGGAATTTTATCCTAGGTGAATGGAAATTTCTTGAAGTTTTCAAGATTTGAAATACTACAATCAGATTTGCATTGGATGATGAAAATTGGATTTAAGAAACGGAAGGGGAAAGCTCGATTATGGACAGATTAATTAAATGGTGATTTTTAAAAGGCTCTTAATTAAGAGGCTATTAGTTTAAAGAGCTGGGGCAGCATTGTGGCTGTATCAATGGAGAGACCTGGATGGATTCAAGAGTAATATAGTCATGTAGACCATGTGTTTTCTTATGACGTTCCCTCTGGTTGCATTTTCCCATGTCAGTTTGGTGAACATCTACTTATTCTTCAAGACCAACTTCAAGCAGCATGCACAAGATTCAGTTTACGCATTATTCCAGATCTGCACACTCACATTCTTGTCTGCTTAGATCTGCCCTAGCATAGGCTGGTGTGATTCCCAAGGTCATGTGAGTTATTGCTGCTTCTGCTACCAGCTGAGGAGTCTCTGAGGCCACTGCTCCTGATCCCTCTCCTTGCTTTTTATGCACACCCTACAGAGCCACACCTCACACAAATGCTCCTGCCACCTCTTGCCTCCAGATCTGGTGCATCCCTCCTACTGCTCTAACATGAAAAGTAGCAAGACCCAACAGGTGCTCAGTATGCGCATCTGGAAATGATTCAGAGTTATTACTCACGGTGGCAAATTTTGACCATTGGGAGCTAAGAGCAGTAGAAAAATACGTCTTCCTTTCTTCTCCCCCTGTTCCACTGACCTTTCATACGGCCTTTGTGAAGATGTCCTGGGAGAGAGAGAAAATGGCTTGTCGGGAAGGCGTGGTCAGCTTTTCCTCATTCTCCTGCCTTGCTTCACTCTCCCTTAGCTCCTTCCCAGGGACTTTGCTCCCTAAAAATGGTTTACCAATAAGCGTTTGCCCTTCTGTCTTTGTTTTCTGGGGATCTTAGTCTAAGTCCTCAACTCCTATTCACTGAAGTTCATCATGGCCTAACTCCAAGTAGCATGGCACATCTCTCCTTTGCTCTTCCTTCTACAGAACCCCACATGGATATCCAAGCAATACTTAGGAAATTGTGTTGTACCACTTTTTGATTAAATTACCTGGTTACTTATAATAAACTTACAGTTCTTTAAAGATGGAGACGCCTCTGACACCTATCACGGGACCCCCCAATACAGTAAAAATATTTAATCAATATTTGCAGTATAAAGAACAAATTCAAGAGCTAATACAGTCATAGAAAACATCACTCTGGGAGTTTAAGGTCTAATAATGTTTGTCTGACCTAAATAATTGTTATGCTTCTTAATATTGAAAACTCAAAACCATAAATTAATCATTCTCTTTTTTGTTTTCCCTTATTTTATCACCCCCCCCACACACAATGCTTTCTTACTTTAAATTTCTGAACTTTCTTCAAACTTATAGCACCTTTATTCTTACTTTTCCTTATTTCCAATGCTTTTCTCCAATGCTTTTCTCATGTAGGGAAAGTAGAAATTATTAACATCGACCGTAACATTGACAAACTCAGGAGTCTCCTGGGATCATTAAATGTTGAAAAGGTCTGTAAAATAGGTCACATAAGGGACTGTTAAAAGCAATGAATATTTTCCCAACAATTGCTAAGATATGATACATTGTTTGTTGAAGAGAAATAAAGACATTAGTGCACTGTTCAAATAACAGAAAACACATAACATAATAACTATTTTTAACCTCAGGAAAAAAAACCCAAAGAAGATATTAAAAATATTGCTGAGGTATGTAAAGCCATTCTACCCAGTGTGGAAGCACATTTCATTCCATTTATAACATGGATGTTATTTTCTCCTTTATGATAATTTTGGCAATAGAGAACTTTCCACTATGCCCAGACCCAAAAATCAAAGAACCTGAAGCTCTTCAATATCTGTAATTATAATCATTAAATTTATTTTCTTTTTTTATTAATGTTATGATAGATTACAACCTTGTGAGATTTCAGTTGTACATTTTTGTTAGTCATGTTGTGGGTACACCACTTCCCCCTTTGTGCCCTCCCCCCGCCCCCCCTTTTCCCTGGTAACCACCGATCAGATCTCCTTATCAATATACTAACTTCTACCTATGAGTGGAGTCATATAGAGTTCGTCTTTCTCTGACTGGCTTATTTCGCTTAACATAATACCCTCGAGGTCCATCCACGTTGCTGTGAATGGGCCAATTTTGTCTTTTTTATGGCTGAGTAGTATTCCATTGTGTATATATACCACATCTTCTTTATCCAATCATCAGTTTCTGGGCATGTAGGTTGGTTCCAAGTCTTGGCTATTGTAAATAATGCTGCGATGAACATAGGGGTGCAACGGACTCTTGAGATTTCTGATTTCAGGTTCTTAGGATAGATACCCAGTAATGGGATGGCTGGGTCATAGGGTATTTCTATTTTTAACTTTTTGAGAAATCTCCATACTGTTTTCCATAGTGGCTGTACCAGTTTGCATTCCCATCAACAGTGTATGAGGGTTCCTTTTTCTCCACAACCTCTCCAACATTTGCCACTCTTGGTTTTGGATGTTTTTGCCAATCTAACGGGTGTAAGGTGATATCTTAGTGTAGTTTTGATTTGCATTTCCCTGATGATTAGCAATGATGAACATCTTTTCATGTGTCTATTGGCCATATTCATATCTTCTTTTGAGAAATGTCTGTTCATGTCCTCTGCCCATTTTTTGATCGGGTTGTTTGTTTTTTTGTTGTTAAGCAGTGTGAGTTCTTTGTACATTATGGAGATTAACCCTTTGTCGGATAAGTGGCTTGTAAATATTTTTTCCCAATTAGTGAGCTGTTTTTTTGTTTCAATCCTGTTTTCCCTTGCCTTGAAGAAGCTCTTTAGTCTGATGAAGTCCCATTTGTTTATTCTTTCTATTGTTTCCCTCAACTGAGGAGTTATAATGTCCGAAAAGATTCTTTTGAAACTGATGTCAAAGAGTGTACTGCCTATATTCTCTTCCAAAAGACTTATTGTCTCAGGCCTAATCTTTAGGTCTTTGATCCATTTTGAGTTTATTTTGGTGTGTGGTGAAAAAGAATGGTCAATTTTCAATCTTTTGCATGTGGCTGTCCAGTTTTCCCAGCACCATTTGTTGAAGAGACTTTCTTTTCTCCATTGTAGGCCCTCTGCTCCTTTGTCGAAGATTAGCTGTCCATAGATGTGTGGTTTTATCTCTGGGCTTTCAATTCTGTTCCATTGATCTGTGGACCTGTTTTTGTACCAGTACCATGCTGTTTTGATCACTGTAGCTTTGTAGTATGTTTTGAAATTGGGGATTGTGATTCCGCTGGCTTTGTTTTTCTTGCTCAGGATTGCTTTAGCAATTCGCGGTCTTTTGTTGCCCCATATGAATTTTAGGATTGTTTGTTCAATTTCCGTGAAGAATGTTCTTGGGATTCTGATTGGGATAGCATTGAATCTGTAGATTGCTTTAGGTAGTATGGACATTTTAACTATGTTTATTCTTCCAATCCATGTGCATGGAATGTCTTTCCATCTCTTTATGTCATCCTCAATTTCTTTCAAGAAAGTCTTGTAGTTTTCATTGTATAGATCCTTCACTTCCTTGGTTAAGTTTATCCCAAGGTATTTTATTCTTTTCGTTGCGATGGTGAATGGGATAGAGTTCTTGAGTTCTTTTTCTGTTAGTTTATTGTTAGTGTATAGAAATGCTACTGATTTATGCACGTTAATTTTATACCCTGCTACTTTGCTGTAGTTGTTGATTATTTCTAATAGTTTTTCTATGGATTCTTTGGGGTTTTTTATATATAAGATCATGTCATCTGCAAACAGCGAGAGTTTTGCTTCTTCGTTACCTATTTGGATTCCTATTATTTCTTTTTCCTGCCGAATTGCTCTGGCCAGCACCTCCAGTACTATGTTGAATAGGAGTGGTGAAAGTGGGAACCCTTGTCTTGTTCCTGTCCTCAGAGGGATGGCTTTCAGTTTTTGTCCATTGAGTATGATGTTGGCTGTGGGTCTGTCATATATGGCCTTTATTATGTTGAGGTACTTTCCTTCTATACCCATTTTATTGAGGGTTTTTATCATAAATGGGTGTTGGATCTTGTTGAATGCTTTCTCTGCATCTATTGAGATGATCATGTGATTTTTGTTTTTCATTTTGTTGATGTAGTGTATCACGTTGATTGACTTGCGGATGTTGAACCATCCCTGTGTCCCTGGTATAAATCCCACTTGATCATGGTGTATAATCTTTTTGATGTGTTGCTGTATTCGGTTTGCCAAAATTTTGTTGAGGATTTTTGTATCTATGTTCATCAGTGATATCGGCTAAATTTATTTTCTTTTATAAGCAGCTTTGAAAATAACTTTGGGCTGATTTATGCATTTAATTTCTATCCCACACTTTCAGGATTTTCCTTATCCTGTGTGACACTGTGAAAGTGTGAGATTACGGACATCGTCAGCAGGGTTCGTTACATTCTCTTAGTTCTCTGTCAGAGAATTTACGACCCACATAATTAAGGCTGATGGATATGGCTTATGTGTGGTAATAGGTCTTCAAAGAAAGGTTAAGAATTAAAATAATGGTACATTTTAAAATGGGAGAACAGACCATACAATTATTTCCAATATTTCAATAAAAATGAGCAAATACATCTTTGCCATTGTGTTGCTCTACTCACGAGAGGTCACCACATAATTCAAATAGTGGTTAGAATTTAGCATTAACCAAGTTGATAATTCACAATTAGGTCTGAGTCACTAAGACTCTTTCTTCTTAAGTTTCTTTGTTTCAAAAATAAATATGGTTGTTATAGTTTGACACCTCAGGATAAATAAGTAAAAATAAAAAATATTTTAATTGTGTTAAGCTTGTTCTTACGGTTGCCACTGAAACTTAATCATTGGCAATGATTTGCTAAATTAGTACAAATGGCCCTACATTTTCTGGCATTTTCCCCATCTCGCTAAAAATAAATTTTCCAGTCACCGAATTATTTCAAAATGAGGGAAAAATAAATAAATCAACGAATCAAAAGAATCTTTGATGCCTTACATAATACCTGGTTCAGTCTGAACTGGCTTTATTTTCAGTAAATTTGATTCCTTCAAAGCAACTAATTTTTTTCTTTGCCTCTGGACTCTCATTTGTTACCTTCTTAGCTAGCACATGACAATCCTGGTGGTGCAGCAGTTAAGTTCGCACGTTCCGCTTCTCAGAGGCCCGGCATTCGCCAGTTTGGATCCTGGGTGTGGACATGGCACTGCTTGGCAAGCCATGCTGTGGTAGGCGTCTCATATATAAAGTGGAAGAAGATGGGCATGGATGTTGGCTCAGGGCCAGTCTTCCTCAAGCAAAAAGAGGAGGATTGGCAGCAGTTAGCTCAGGGCTAATCTTGCACAAAAAATTAAATAAAATAAAATAAAAAATAAATAAAATAGATCATGAGAACCCAAATGTCTATATTGAAATGTCCACAGGACACTAGGCGCTAGTGGATCTGTCTCTAAACCAAGACATTATACTTGTTAGTTCAGATGTTTTCTCCTGGTGATGCTCCATTGAGATCACGTTCCTTCTATCTTCCATCTAGCACAAGTTAAAATAGATTTCTTGTTTTGAAATTA
Source organism: Equus quagga (assembly GCF_021613505.1). NCBI lineage: Eukaryota > Metazoa > Chordata > Mammalia > Perissodactyla > Equidae > Equus > Equus quagga. The sequence goes on along the minus strand of NC_060268.1, from coordinate 6,999,965 downwards.
CATTTGTTTGTTTTCATTTGGCAGTGCAGTTATTAGTGTTCATTTTATCAATTTAAATAAAGTCAGACAGTACTTGATAGCATGGTTAGACTTGATAGCCTGATAATTAAATCTTGCTGAAGAATCATGCCTATATAAATGTGGAAAACATTAATTATTGCCCCTTGAGTGATTTTCACTGAATACAACTTCTCGTTTCTCTTAATAATCTTTTTCCTTTCCCATTTCCTTTATTCTTGATTTTTTAAATGGCATATAAAGGCAGATTGTAATAACTTCAATTACACTACACATGTACTTAAAGATCTTTTCCAAAAAACTTGCTCCCCTCCCAATCTTCTACCATTTCCACTGTATTCGATCAATTATTGATGTAAATTATTTTAAAAATCTGCTATTTACAAGCAGACTGCTGTTTTGGACTATGTGAAATTGATTTTGGTGAAAGTCTTTTGTGAAAAGAAGACACTCAACATTCCATGTTGATGTCCATAGACAAAATTTATGGTCAGATCAATATCTTCTTCAGAGCACGCTCTGGGACAGCACCTGCACCCACACAGAAGAGTTGCGATTGTAGCTCTAAGCATTCTCTTTCAGAGCAGCAACACTGTTTAGAGAGCATGAGACTTGCCAAGGTTACTTACTAATTACCCCCCATAGCCACAGAAATCCTTAACAAAAAACAGCAAAAATAACAAATATCTAATTTTACGAAATGTAATTATATCAGCTGTACTAAATAGTTACCACACAGTTTCAAAACTGCCTAAACTCTTTCTTCTTGAACCCGAATCCCACTAGTCTGTCTATACCCTAGAAGAGAGATCATAATTTTGCCCTGGTCATTCTCATTCAGAAATTTTTATAGACCAGCACTTACTAAAATATCACTAACCATCTAGTTTATAATCTCAATATCAAAAATTCCACATTACATTGAAAGTGACTTAAAGGCTTCTCCAAATGCAGGAAATTGTGTATAAATCTCAGAGATCGGGTTTGCTCCATGACCCCCCTCTTTAGAATTCAGATGTCACTTGATTTTACACTTCTTTGCGGCACATTAGGTGATTTTTGGGTGACCAGGGATATGTCTCCACAATTCCATTTGATTGAATCATCTTGACGCAACATGTCCCTTTCATAGCCCTCATCACAACAGTGAGAGTCTATATCATATCCTCTTGCTACTTTGGGCCATTTGTTTATTTGATATAACATGCTCAGGGCTGGGCATGCAAGCAAGATGGCAGAAGTTCAACCCCCTTCTTTGGAGTTTGTGCAACCTGGAGGAAACCCTCTCGTCCTTTCGGCTCAAAAAGGGAAAGCAGAGGCTGCCCCCACTGCTCTCTATCAGTTTTGCTATTTCTGCCATATTTCCACATCCTGGCATTATTATACCTATCCCATCAGTTTAGTTGCTCAACAAAGTCCCGATGAGAGATGATCACCTTTCCACTTTGTGAAGGGAAATACTTGGCTATTCATAATGAAAGGAATGGATCTACCATCATCATTATCATTTCAAGCAAGGGGGGAGGAAAGGCAGAGGACAATAAATATTTCTTATTGTGTATTTGTTTAAGTCAAATTCCGTGAAAACTCATAAGGAAGAATGTGTTAAGGGTATATTGAGCAAAAACTGTAATCTGTCTTGCACTCCCCCTTAAGTAGCAGTTGTCTAGAGGTAAATATGCCCTGGTTAAAGGTCTTCTTATTTTACCAAATTAAGTAATGTCCTACACTCAGCCATGGAGTGCAGACCTTCACAATTGTACGTTATATGAATACTTTTGATCTTTCTTGCAGCTGATATTTAAGAATGATAAGATTTCAGGGTTTTATCTGAAGTTTGGCAGGGGTGAAGGATGTAAACATCAAATCGTCATTCTAAATATCACAGAATCTAAACATTCTTCACGATAAGAAATCTAGAGACATACCAGGACAAATATCTTTGAAACAAGGGCCCAGTTTGTAGTGATCAACTGACTGTTTCCTCATAATAGTCTGATTGTCACGGTATTTGGAGAGACTTGAACTGGAAAGAGAATGAAACACTGCAATGAGGGAAGGAGCCACACTGAACTACGTAAGCCTCTTCAAAATAAGCAACTTATGGTTAAGTAGGAAATCTTCATACTTGTGCTTTCAAAGATCTAACAGGTAAAGACGACACAAATAAATCTGACTTCAAAGATATCATTTCCCCTCTTTTTGCAGATGTGGTGGCATAGCGTACACTGTCTTCTGCAATATATAAAGATACATATTGGGGATAATGTCCAACAAATATATAAAACTCTTTCTCATGTTGCATAACATTATGTTATACTTTTGGTCTCTAAGTTCTTTAACTAAACCCCTATTGGGACACGTTTATGCTGTTTTCAATCTTCAGGTGTTATAAACAATGTTATAATGAATAGAGAATATAGTCTTGTGTTGCTTAACAATGAGGATATGTTCTGAGACATGCATTGCTAGGTGATTTTGTTGTTGTGCCAACAACAAAAAAAAGTATTATAGAGTCCACTTACACAAGCCGAGATGGTATAGCCTACTACACACTTAGGCTAGATGGCACTAACCTTACAGGAGCGCCGTCAGATATGTGGACTGTCAACTGAAATGTCATTGTGTGGCAGGTGACTGCATAAAAATTCCAAGAAGTAGAAGCTCTGATTAAAGAAATGCACAGTTATAATTTGAGTTGATTTTCCAAAATGTCCTACAAAGAAATAATACTAATTTATACTCCCACCAATGACATTTGAGAGTGACTTTTCTCCCACAAACTCAACAAAGAGGAGTGTTATCAAACTTCTTGATCCCTGCCAATCTGATAAGTTAAAACATGATATTTCAATGAAATTTTGATATGCATTTTCTTAAATTAAAGTGATATTGAGTGTCTTATCATATTTATAATATTTTCTGTGAATTCTTTATTAATATTCTTTGATGTGGTCATCTTTGGTGCTTATATTTTTTAATCTTTATTTACTTGAAGAAATGCTTTATGGATTGAGAAAACTGGCCTTTTTTCTGTGATATAAACTTCAAAATCTATTCTCCTATAGTCATTCATATTTACTTGCAATAGCTTTTGCTTTTCAGAATGTGTGTTGATGTAGTTTAAGATATTAATTTTTATGTCTTCTGGGATTTCATTAGTTATAAAGACTTTGCACATCATAATATTTAAAAGAATTAAAAAATAATTTTCTTACAGATTTTCTTAGTGCGTTCCTGGTTTTAGTTTTCACATTTATATTTGATTGATATGGTGTATATTCCAATATAAGATGAGAGCTATGGGTCCAACCACATTTACTCTTCCACAAGGCTACCCAATTCTCACAAAAACACTTATAGGAAAAAACAGTAATGTGGTTGTTTATAAAACTAGCTAGTTAAAACAATAAATTTTGCATATATAAAAAAGGCATATATTTTAAAAGAAAGATTCCCTTTACAACAGGAACCCCAAAATAAAGCATCTTCATATTAACAAGAACTAAGTGAATTCTATATAAAGATAGCTATATGTTCCTAAATCTATAAGAAGATGTGAGTAAATGGGAAAGTGTACCTTGTTCTGGACAAATAAACATTGAAAAGATACCAATTTCCACTTAACTAATACTAATAAATAAACATAATATCAAGATAATTAACTATAGGATATCTTTACAACTAGATAAATTTCTATGGAAAAATAAGCAAGCAAGTATAGCTAGAACAAAAATCTGAAAAAGAAGAGTGATAGAATAACCAAGATAACAAAGCATGCTGGAGCTATGCTGTGGAGCTGAAATAAACAAAACTGTAGCGTGGTCACATAACCTGACAGTTCAATGGAACAAACGCAGAAAGTAGAATTGCCCCAGAATCCCCTACAGGATTTTAAAATGAGAAAAGTGACTACTTGATTTGTGAGTAAAAACATGGACTACTCAATGTCAGGCTCCATTTCAGAGGCATATCATTTCAGAACTTTTGTATTAGTATATTTTTATGAATTTTAAAACTGATTTTTCTCTTCTGGTGAGTATCACTTCTATAGCTAATTTTGAGCTCCAACTAAGTACACTGCATTGTGTAGAAATTATCGGGGACCCAAGGAATTGGATAAACTATCTATTGAATGAAAACATCTGAGGTAGCCAAGAATTGCACAAATTCAGGAATTTAAAGATAAATTTACATGTTTAAATCCAATGCCATGAAAATATTACTGAACATGCTATTGTCAGAATCCCAAATTTCTTCATTTCACCAAATCCAATGGCTGTTTACATATAACTAGAATGGAATTTCTGGGTCATATGATAATATGTTTAATTTTTTGAGAAACCACTGTATTGTTTTCCATGGTAACTGCACTATTATACATTCCTACTAGCAATGCATAAGGGTTCCAATTTCTCCACATCCTTGTCAGCACTTGCTATTTTCTGGGTTTTGATAATAGCCATCATAAGGGGTATAAAGTAGTATCTCAGTGTGGTTTTGATTTGCATTTCTTTAATGATTAGTGATGTTGGCCATCTTTTCTTGTGCTTATTGGCTATTTGTATACCTCTGTGGAGAAATGGCTGTTTGTATCCTTTGCGCATTTTTTAATTGTGTTGTTCTTTTTTGTTCTTGTGTGCTAGGAGTTCTTTACTTTTCTGGAGATGAGTTCCTTATTAGATATATGATTTGCAAGTATTGTCTCCTATTCCGTGAGCTGCTTTTTTACTCTGTTGATAGTATCCTTTGATGCACAAAAGTTTTCAATTTTGATGAAGTCCAATTTATCTATTTTTTTCTTTTGTTACCTCTGCTATTGGTGTCATATCCAGTAATCATTGCCAAATCCAATGTCGTAGAGCTTTCCTCCTATATTTTCTTCTGAGTTTTATGGTTTTAGCTCTAAAGTTTAGGTCGTTAAGTATTGTAACATTTTGAATTTTTAATTTCTCATTATTTAATAATCTTTTAAATATCTTGTAGTGCTTCTTGCCATTAAAATTAATTGAATCTATTGTCAATAATGATACAACATCCCTCTTTAAGTTGTATTTGCTTGATAAATATTTTCCACTTTATTAATTTTAACTCTTCTGTGTTGCAATTTTTACATTTTTTACAAGAAAAACTAAAGTTATCTGGATTTTAGTCCATATTTTTGGTTTGCATTTTTTTTAAAGATTTTTTTTCCTGTTTCTCCCCAAAGCCCCCTAGTACATACTTGTATATTCTTTGTTGTGGGTCCTTCTAGTTGTGGCATGTGGGATGCTGCCTCAGCATGGTTTGATGAGCAGTGCCATGTCTGCGCCCAGGATTGAACCAATGAAACACCAGGCCGCCTGCAGCAGAGTGCACGGACTTAACCACTTGGCCACAGGACCAGCTCCTGGTTTGCATTTTTTATATTCAATCTATTAAATTCCTCTCATTTTCAGCAGGGATTTTTTTCTATATTGGTTTGAAATTACGCATTGTATTTCTACTTTCAATACTTACCTTTTAACCTCCATGCATCAATCATTCTATAACATTATCCAGAAATATTTATTGAGCTCTTAGCATTTGGTGGCACCTTTATAGGTGCTGAGTATGCAGTAGTAAATAAAGCAGAAACAAATATCAGTACAAAACAGACCATTTCTTAGAAAAAAAATGCAAAGATCATTTACTACGAGAGGGATAGGTGCTAAGGAGAGAAAAACAAGGCAGAAAATAGTGATATGACGTGTCAGTGGTGTGTGTGTATCTGCCATTGGTCCAGGGCCGGAGCAGCGCAGATCTAAGAAATGATCGGATTGTGGATACACTTTGATGGTAAAGCAGAGACAAGGCCAAGAGATTGAGAGCAGGTTGTGAGAAAAAGAGAAAAGATAATCCGGGTTTTAAGAATTATGGTCTGAGCAACTGTAAAAATAAAATTGTCATTAACTGATATAGGAAAGAATGCTAAGTTTGAGATGTCGATTAAATACTGAAATGGGCATGTCAAGTAAATACATGGCTATATGTTTCTGAGATTGAGGAGAGGAATCCAGGCTAGAAATACATATTTTTAGAAACATCAGTATATAGACTATTATTAAGAGTCATCATACTTGATAATATTACCAAGGGGATTAGTGTAGATAGGAAAGAGTAGAGATCCAAAAATTGAACCCTGGGGCCGTGCACTATTTAGACGTTGGAGAGATGAGGGGGCATATACAAAGAAAACTCAGGATGTATAGCAGGTAGAATGAAAAATAAATGAGTATGGAGTCTTAGTAGATGAGAAAGGAGACATTTAGGAGAGAGTGACTAACTCTGTCAAGTGTTCCCAATTCATAAAGTAAGATGTGGACTGGGAATTGTGTATTTGATTAAGAAATGCGGAGGTCATTGTCTTGGATGAGAGAAGTTTCAGAGAATGGTGAAGTTGACTGAATGATTTTAACGAATGTAAGAAAGTATGAGAAGGGGGAAATTGGAGACAATGGGTATACTCAATTATTCTAACTGAATTCATAAAGTTTAAAAGTTATCAATGTATCTATTCTCTTCCAAATGTAAGAACCTTAGAGTCTCTTAAACATTTAACCAATCATTCTTTCCACTGTCTATGCTCCACTTTCTTAATTGTTTAAATTAGTCCGTATATGACTGTGTACCTACTAGTTAATTATATTTATTTTCCTTTATGTTGCTTCTTGCTTTGCATTTCGTCTTCTAGAGTTCAATTGTCTATTTACTTAAGATACATTTTAAAAATAATTTTCAGGACAATTAAACATAAAATCTGTCATTCTTTCTTATTTGAAAACAACCCTATTTTATCTTCAATCCTAATAGATAATTTAAGATGGTGTAGAATTCTAAGTTGGCAATTATTTTCCTTGGTTATTTGAAATGTCATTTCATTAACTTCTTGCATTTGCAATTACTGTTTTGAAGTCAGCTATCATTCTAGTTGCCTATATTAATTTCTCCTTTCCTGAGGACTTCCGCAAATTTATCACAGGGTCTATGAGTAGACTTCTTGGGTTGAGGTGGGTTTTGCAATCTGAGGATTCTCACTTTCTTCAATCCTGGAAAAATATCACTCGTTATCCTTTAAAGTATTGCCTCTTTTCTCTTATCTATTCTTTCCCCTTCTGGAATTGCTATTCAGACAATGTTGACCCTAGCATTCTCTTTCATATATTCATATGGATACAAGGTAACCTTGTAATGTTTCTATTTTTATTTCTATTCAAGTTGTTATTTTTTTTCTATTTTATTTGGATCTCTTCAAATTTGTTATCTGTTTCGAGGGGTGTCTTACTCTTTTGTTCTGGCTTATGTTCCTTCTTTTATCTCATTTATTTTCACTGTATTTATGTTATGCTATTTCTGTTGGGTAAGAAATAGTTTAAGCTGCTTTTAAAAAGAGACTCACAATTACAGCTTTTCATATAACATAAAGCTGTATTTCCTTCTCACATAATAGGTCAGGCAGGGAGCGTAGGCAGCTGTATCCACAAGGTTGTCACAGATGACGCTGTTTTCTTCTTCTTGCTCTCTGCCACTGACTACCACGTTATTCTTGTTGGCATGTCTGGAGGGTCATTGCTGGCTCATCAGCACCGTGTCTTTGTTCTGGCTTATGGGAAGAGGTAAGAAAGTGCTGGAGAATAAGTACATTCCTTTCAAGGAAGTCATAGGGAAGATACACAAACACACCCATTCAAAACCATAGACACATTGCCAGAGCTATTTTCCCAACTAAAACTCATTGTGTGTGTGTGCTTGTGCATGCATGTATGCATGTGTGACTGTCATTAGAAAGGAGAAGGGAGAAAGAATGGGGAGGGAGGTGATTCCCAGAGCCGTAGTCTCTGCAGAATCTTCAATTATCTCAAGTTCCTAGTTTTTTTTGTTTTGTCTTTTTTCTGCATCAGCTTAATCTCCTTCATTGTATCATTCTCTCCTGTGACAATTATTTTTAGTGTGTTCTCATCTTTAACAAAAATTTTCCCCTTCTGTGGAGGTGTCTGGCACCCCCTGTTCTAGAAGTGTCTCTGAAGGTGGTAGGGTTTTGCTACTATTACGGGGCCCAGAGAAGCATCAGTATCACTCCAAACCTGCACACTTAGAGTATTGGGGCGTTGGGTGGATCCTGTCTCCTTCCCTGAGCTCCAGGAAGAGAAAAGATCATGTGCTGCTCTGCTGGACCAGTGAGCACAGCTTTTCTATCCCCTTGTTATGTGGATGAAGATACAATTAATTTTAAAAATAGGGACAATTATGCTTGGATAATAGGTGTAAATTGGAACCTGTCCTGGGAAAACCACTATATATGATCACCCTGGGGCCCTCTTAAAGCCCCAGATCTTTAAAAGTTCTCAGTTCCAACTCCTTACCTTGCATATACCCGAACCTTTCAAAATTGTATCTGAGGGACAGGTGTGGCCCCGAGGTCAGCAGTGCTCAGGGGTGAAGGCGGGGAGGGGCAGGAGGCCCTGTCCTCAAGCTTATTATATGCATTGTATTTGGCTAGTGTCAGGCTGCCTGGTTTTAAGAAAGCCAGACTCTGGATCGGACTCTGGGGAGTGCTCTGAGGGACACTTCTTTCCCACACACTCTGTGCCGCCTGGAATCCACACTTACATTTTTCTACTATCATGTTAATTGCATCAAATTATAAAACGCTGTAATATTTTCTTGTTGAACCTCCTAGGGCTTTTAATATCTCCAGAATATATTTTTCCATTTTCCAGAAGACTCAAAAGTACTATAAGCTCTAAAATTATCCACTAAAAGGATTCCGCAAGAGGGAGAAGATGAAGAGGACTCTGATGAAGAGTGATGGAAAGGAGACGAGCGAGCAGGAAGAGGAGACGCAGTACCACCCAGCGCAGGTGGAGATATGAAGACGTGGAAACAGCAGTGCAGCCTTTCCTGTGGGATGCTACCTTGAAGACGGGCCTAGACGTTGGGAGAAAATGAGAAAAGCAATTCCCGAAAAAGTCAAGCGACTGCCTACAAATCCCATGTGTCATATTTTCTTGATTCTAAGACCCAGTAATATAAGATGAACCATGGATTCAATCACAGCTTCTTAAGGAGAAAAGGAATCACTATATTAGATGGCTATAGCAAGTGTGAAATGCACCTGATTTCACAAATGCTACAAGGTGAGAGGCAGAGCGGAAGATGCATTCTACAGAGACGAACTCAGGCTGAACCGGCAAAACTATGGAAGAAAAGCAGAAGGGCAAAAACGGGAGCTACGCTGGATCTTCTCACCGGAGAAGATAAAGAAGCAGGAACAGAGTGATAAGGATTATCCTGAAAAAGAAAGTGTTTGAAAAATGTATTTGTACCTAGAAATGACGATGTAATTTTCAAAAGTCAGAACATAATTTAAGAAATTTTTTATAGAGGGAAAACCCTATAATTCAGAGATATTGAAATATAACTGTAGCATCTACATGTAAAATAGTTTAAAACAATGCAGCTTTATTAATTCCAGATATGTGCAATATAATACATTTTTAATAAAATATTGCATGTAATGTCTTCAGCACGTGGGCCAACCAAAAGTCCTACTTAGAAAAAACTATCATTTGTATCAATGAAAGGCAAGACAAAGAATTCCAATTACATATATTGGAAAATATACATGAAGAGATCTAATGCATTTTCAGGCCTGAAGATACAAAATCTGTTTGATTATACTTCTGAGCTATTTTTGAACAAGATAAGATGCTTTTGGTAATCCGAGTTTGATGTTGGTAGCGTGTGTTTGATGTGTAGTATACACCTTGGTATAATACTTAACTCAAAATTTTTGAAAATTAGGAAAAATTTAAAGAGTTTCTGCTCAGATATTTCAAGTATGAACCAGAAAGATCAGTTTTTGTTTCAATTTATGTAATTTGGGTTTAGACAACTCTCTTTTCCTTTAGACTCATGCGGTTTCACTTTCATCATGTCAGTCGGCTGAATGGGGTGCACCGAGCTCCTGCCTCGCTTTTTCTTACAGCCAATTCTGTGGCCCATGTAGAACATGGTGAAATATGTATTTTCTCCCAAACATTTTATTTATAAGGAAACATGATAAAAAGCACCATATTCCCTAACGCAAAAATACCAATGACTATATTACTTTAAAATTTGTCCTGAGGTGTGGAAATATGTGTTAATTTGTTGTAAATTATAGATTGCACTTTGAACTTTTGCCTGCAAAAAATTTCTTGTAATCTCTCTTGAATAAGAATAATTCCAGATAAAGTTTGATGGTACCCTCTTGACTTTTTAAAAGAAATAGTGATATAAAATATATGCATAGGCACTTTCTGTTCCACTTCCCCTGAGCCCTTGATTCCATTATCACATAGGCATTGTATTCACTCAACTTCTCTCCAAGGATATTTGGCTCACAAACTAACGGGGGTCCCAGCATTGTTCCTTTCCTTCCTGAAATAAGTGAGAGACGTTGATCCTGGAGACAACAATCGAGATAAGCAGCACTGGGTGGGGTGTGTTCATGCGTGTGTGCGTGTGTGTGTACGCATTTATGTTAGAGACGGGATCAATGTTGAGATTCATTGAGTGTTTCTAGGTCCCTACTTGGTGAGGTAGCTGTGCAGTTGGGTGTGGTGCATTGGCACTGCTGACTTTTTGAGCGTGAGCATATTTGGCCTTGCAGATTGAGACATTAGCCTGGGAATACGTAAGAGAGGCAGATAATAAGTGAGGATAGGTATGCAGCAACAGAGAAGGAACATGGAGAAGGTGGGAACCATAAGAGACAGGCTAGTTAAAAAGATAACGTCTCTCTGAGACAACGTGAGTGGCAAGTAATGGTATGTCAGAGGGAATTAGGGTATGACAGAGAAGTGCACAGAAGAATCAGGCTGCAGATGTCAGAAAGCCCATGTGCACAGGAAAAAGGTGAGAAGAAATAAGGTGAGAGCAGAAAAGAGGCATGTTTTATGGTAAAAGAAGAAGATAGGAACTAGAAGGGAAATCTAACTTCAGGAAATTCATTTTTATTATCATGACTTTTCAGATTAAAAAGAAGGACAAACAAAAAAAGATTTGTTTTTTGATGATAAGGGTAATTGATCTAAATTGCATGGGGAATTTTCGGAAACAAAATTTTAGAAGTGGTAAACACAATGACAGAAGTCATGTACAATGTTTTACTATCTCTAATCATTTCCAATCACCCTGCCTGATGGGAAGGTGTGATGGAAGCCAGAAAAACTGAATTTCTGTCCAGTATTTACACATAAAGGTGTAATGTTTGATTTTGGAAACACAGCATTCTGCCTTAGCCTTTCAGAGTGAAACAGATTTGCTGCCTTGTTTCACTGGCCAAGGAAATCAACGTCTATAAAAGCTGGTGCCCTTTGTCAGTGCTCCTCAAAATTGTGTCTTTACATCCACTCCAGCTCAACACACGTGCTCAACACAACTGTCCATGTGCTTTCTTTTCTCTGTTCTCCACTTTACCTTCCACTACTCCGGACCGAGGCCTGTGACTTATTCACTATTAGATCCTTGGAGCCTCGGAACTGATGAACGGAAGAGGGGAAACCCCATTAGGTCCTGGAGCTGAAGATTTTGCCTTGACTGTGAGACAGACCCTGCCCAGAGAGTGTGGGTCCACATCGGATTTCCTGCACACAAAATCATTGCTCCCGGATGTCTGTTCACATCTGCCCTGTAAACTGGTGGCTCTGAGGGGCGTTCGCTCTTTTGGACTAGTCCTCTGTTCACAGCACACTCAAATGTGGAAGGCTTCCCTTTCAGAATTTCAGAAATTGTGTTATAACATATTCAATCTGTAATTTTCCAGGACTTATAACTGAACTTGTTTACAATAAAAAATAAGTAAAGCTGAGAGTGAATCTAATTGAATTAGTGAGACATAAACTCCTCATCTTTCCACCATGATTTTTACATGTAGATAAAGGGAAATATATGCCATTGATTTATTAACTTGGAGCCACTATGAAATATTACATATTCACACATCCAAAAAGTTATTTTTTGACAGCATATTATGTGCCAGGTAATCTTCTAGGAGCTTTGGGTATACAGCAATGAAAGGCTAAGTTGCTCCTCTGTAGAGAAAATAAAAAGGTAGACATTTAGCAGACTATTATATTTTTGCTTAGATTGAGAGATACTGTTTGTAATGTCCTATAATTACAGACTTTAAAATTTATTTTCACTATGTATAGAATAAAAGAAAAAATTTCAAGTGCTTTCAACAATTTTTGCAAGTGGCATAGTACTTAAACTAACAGGATTTTCAGAGAACAAGGTCATGATTTTTAAATGACTTAAAAAAGGTTTAATTCAAGAGGTTTGGGAAGGTACCCAGGAGACAGGAAGCGAGGTCACTAGGCTACTTTGATGCCCGGGAAGCAATGAAAACATCAAGACCTTTTTCATTATATGGTCTCATATTTCAGGTTGAACCACTGCAAAAACAATTACAGATCACTAAGAAAGGAAAAAGGCAAGACAAGAAAAATAATTTGGTTATTGCTCTCAATTTTGCAGAGTAATTATCGTATTTAAAATATAGTATCCTCAGGCAATACTGCTAAAGCAAATCACTGCTAAAAGCATCTTTGGTATCACAAAATCGAATCTCAGCCCAGTTTTAAATTTATATGTAGTGCAGTGGCTGCACAATGGATTTCCCTGTGCTGTGTGGTGTAGTGATTGCCCGGGCTGTGCACTAAATAACGTGCTAATCGATTTCATCTGAATGCCACTACTTTTCTTCATTTTGTCAGTTTCCTGCTTGGTATTACTTCTTAAGCTTATTCTGGAATGCGGTCATGTCAGTAATATTTGATGGCACAAGGAGTTTATTTCATTATTTAAAAAAATATGTGTCCCTTTTAAAGGCAAACGTATTCTTCGGAAAATATTTGACTTTAGGACATTTCTCTTTTCCTTTCACCTCTTTCCTTTCTTCTTTCTTTTCTCTCTCTTTCTCCCTCCTTTTATCTTCTATCTCTCTGTCCTTCTTGGCTTCTTCCCTCTTCTTTTCTTTTTTTCCTTAGCATTTTCAATGCCATTCTTATTGATCACTCTATCTTGACTTTACCATCTCACTTGTGGTTTAGCTTTATTATCATACCCCTCAAAGATTTTCTGCTCTTACTTTGTCTACTGCTATATTACAATACACCTTTTCTATGTGTATACCTGGTAACTTTTCACTTTAATTTTTCACTCTGTTTACTACAACAAACAAAGCATCTTTGTGTGTGTGTGAGGAAGATTGGCCCTGAGCTAACATCTGTTGCTAATCTTCTTTTTGCTCAAGGAAGATGGTCACGAAACTAACATCTGTGCCAGTCTTCCTCTGTTTTACATGGGATGTCTCCACAGCATGGCTTGACAAGTGGTATGTAGGTCCATGCCCGGGATCCGAACCCGCAAACCTGGGGCTGCCGAAGAGGAGCACGCAAACCCAACCACTATGCCACCAGGCTGGCCCTTCAAAGCATCCTTTATGCCTCCACTATTCCCTGCAATAAATAAAATATTCAGTCGCAGAGAAAAGAACTAGCATGTGCAGGTGCAGACTTAGTTTCAGAAGCACGCATGTCATGAATATGATATAAGAATAAAGGCAATAGAAATAAATCATCTATTCTAGGATTTCTCCTCCTCTTCCATACATAGTAGAAAACAGTCAAGGGCAAGAAATTTTGAAAGGCATCAGAAGAAAGGAGAAAAATGGAAAGTAAGAAAAGAAGAGGAAACTCAAGGAAAGAAATATTGGAAATCTTCCTTTCAGATGTCTTCCTTCCCAGAACAATAACTGTCTTGTTGTTCTAAAGCCAAGTGCTTCTAACCACCCTGGGTTAAGGGACCATGGAGGACACACCCAACACCACATTTGGTCTTTGAGTTTTAAGATTAACTCTGTTGAAGAATTAAGCTCACGTTAGCAGGACAGGGGAAGGAGAAGAGAGGCCGGTAACTTGACTGGAAGAGAAGGAGTAGTCAGCCCCTCGGGGAAGATTCCTTAGAATGGACACTAGAGGACCAGACAATTCCAAGACTAGGATGAGCCTCCCATGATTCTGCCCTTGGTAGGAACTGAGACACTAGCACAAAGTGCCCCAAAGGCGGGGCCTCTCACACAGGGAGAGGATGTGTGCATGCACGCTGAAGCAGGTCCTAAAGCCCAATGACCGTGGGTACGTGGGTACGTCTGTGAGGGAGTAAGTGGAGAGCACAGAGTCCAACAGATGGAAAACATTCTCAAATGGCAGAAGCAATGCTGGTTAATACCAGCAACTGCTGTACCTAAATACTAAACCCTTCTAGTCTGAGTGAGATCCATATACCCTTCCCCAAAATGCCCCTATGCAGATTCCTAGGACCCATGAATATGTACGTGGCACAGGGGAGTTAAGGTTGCAGATAGAATTAAAGGTTATTAATCAGTTGAATTTATAATAAGGAGATTATCCTGGATTATCCAGCTGGGCCCAGTGTAATCACAAGGCTTCTTAAAAGTAGAAGACAGAAGAGGTCAGGGTGATGGGATGTGAAAAAGAACTCAACCTGCCATTGATTTTGAAAATGGAAGAAAACGTTTATGAGCCAAAGACTGCCAGCAGCCTCCAGAAGCTGGAAAAGGCAAGGAAACGGACCCTCCCAACAGCCTCCAGAAAGGAGAGCAGCCCTGTCAGCAACCTGATTTTAGACCCATAAACCTGCATGGGACATCTGACCTACAAAACGGTGAGATGACATTTTATTTCTTGTTTTAAATGACTAAGTTTGTGGTAAATTATTACAGCAGAAATAGAAAACTAACACCTCAAAATGGAAAAGAGAATGCTGACAATTTACTGTTAGCCTTCACCATCCAATTTAATTTGACTCATAAAAATAAGAGAAGTAGTATTACACGTGTGTAAGCATCATGGAGCAAAACTCACACCTGTTTTACAAATTCTCGTCAAAAAGAGGCAGCCACATGTAAAAGCCTCACTTAATGTAAGGTCATATGAATACACCGCCTTAGGACCATCAACTCAGATGTTTAGGTTAAAGGTGTGTGTGGATCTAACAGAGAGAAAAAAATTGTCGACAGCAAATGAAAGGCTGCATGCGTATGATGTGTCCTGGAGGGAGCTGCACTGGCAGGTTAAACCTCCCGAAGCCGAGGCCGCGTGTAATGGAGCCCAGGAGAGCGCTCAGCCTGACTCAGCTCACCAGGTCCGTGGCAGGACTGACCCCAGTCAATTCTGCAAGCAAGCCCTGGGGAGCCATTGGATCGTTCAACCATCGACTGCAGAGAGCTGAGCAATATCCCGTAAATGCCAGATAATGAGGAGATTTTGTTCTAGAGGGTGCCTATTACATGGACAAGAACTACAGAAATCCTGTGTTTATATTGGAGGTCAAATTCTCAGCAAGTAAAGCTTTTAGTTACCACCTTCCTAAGCGTGAAAAAAGGGAAATACTCTGCACTTCCTGCAATACATTTTTCCCTCTTGTCAGGTTTCTGCCTGAAATACAGCTGAGTGGCTGACATTAAACCACATCCAGGTGCTAATACTGGCAGAGGGCTAAAGGTAATAAAGAAAGTTCCACCTGGAGCAGAGCCGCGGGGCAGCAGATGGAGAATGATTCCATGCAGCTCCTGGCACAGGCCCCTTTATATACAGCACAGCACAGCACATCCCAGAGGGATGAGCCAGAAGAGTGAGAAATATTTGCTTAGGTCCAAATGTACTTGCCCATAAACTGATGCTTAATAAGAAAAAAAAAATTCTGTGATGGGAGAAAAAGTCTGTGATATAATTCTATCACATACATGATGGAAAATTTATAATGCACTATACACAGTTTTCCTCTTATTTCATTTTTCTATGAAAAATGTTTTAACATTTACCTTACCGAAATCCATTTGATGTTTCACTTTAATCAAACTTGGTGGCTGATGGAGTCACATCCTTAAGGGCTGCAAAGGGCCACTCCATGTCAAGAGTTTCACTCTGCTGATCCTCTCCAGCAAGACACAGTTGAACTACTTTTTCAAAAATAGAAAAAGAGGGTCATAGTAATGTTTTTCTTTGCAAGGGGGAAATAGAAGTATTCCTCCCCTGGGGAAAACTCATATTGCTAATCCCCCTCACATAAGAACACATATCCTTTATTCTTTGAAGTTAACACTAGATAATGGCTTAAGTTTAGATATTCATTCTATACCATTTATGAGTCCACATGGGGCCCTGAAGACCAATTCCAATTTCATGTGAGGAAGATGTAACCTTGCAGACTCTGTTAGCTCAGCAGCCTTTCTAAGTGGCCCCAGGGGTTCACCAATCTATGCACTCTTCATATCAAAGCTCGTGTCAACATAACAGTTATTACTCTGTACCAATGGGGGTAATTCCTTCTTATCTGAAAATTTTGTTTCGGGTGACTAGGAAATGAAAAATTTGTTGACACATTCACAGGGAAGGTATATGATAGAATTCCCTCAAAATAAGATTACAATTTAGAGATACATTATTTAATGAGGAAGGGTTAGCCTTCAAGATGCAGTGGAATTAAACATCTATTAGTAATCATTTTTCACTAGTGCAATTAGACAAACATGAAATCTGTAACCTGCTGAAAATAAAATATATAAACAGTTATACTGCAATGCCCAACACCAGTGAATTATTGCAGAAAGCAACTCACAACATGAAAGAAAATATATCATTTCATAGGAAATTGATCTTTAGCTAATGATGCAACCAAAGGCCAGGCTATCTTTGTATGCACATATGTAAGCAATCATTCTCTTCGATACTTTTTTTCATTAATCAATGTTAGTAGAAAACATTATTGCGTTTCAGTTTATTTTCCTAATCTATCTAAGTTTTAGCCAAACTTAGCACAAAAATAAATAAAACCTAATTATTTAATATTAAAATGATACATGTATCAATGGATAAAAACACAGATATGTAGATTGCTAAGGAAAATGATCCAATGGAATTATTTGTTCCTTTTGTCTACAGAGAGCTTGCATGAAATAAAGATGGGAAAAAGGCCTACCAAATATATAGTTTTAAAGGCTTTATATGTTTGGAGCAGTTTTAGGTTCACAGCAAATTTGAGAGGAAGGCAAATATTTTGATGATAATGATGAGTATATGAAAAAGCAAACAAATAAATAAGCGCACACAATAATGCCTTCTCGACTATGGCTTCCCACGTTTCAGAAAATCAAATCTACTTGGACTCATTAATATACGACTTGTGGCACACAAAATAGTTTTAGTTTCAATATATGAAAACAAGCTGAGTCACTGCATTGATTTACTGTGGATCTAATGTAGCCTATTGGAAAGTTTTTGTGTGTGTATGTGTATGGTGGATTTGTTTCCCCTATCACACAAACATCAGGAAGAAACATGGTTAGAAGGAGCCCTAGTGCTCACACTTAGGAGAGAACACTGGAGTCAACACAGACACACTCTGTGTGGAAAGGCCTTGCTTCTCTAGACAGGAACCTGAACCAGGAGAGCTCACGACCCTATGGTCATGGGTGAGGGGGAAGGGGTGCATTCATCACAAGGTCTTCATCAGCAGCTGGAGCTCTGGAGGCCTCTTTCTATGATTTCTAATCACCTGCCCTGCCCAGCTTTTACTCCAAGATCCGAGAGATGAAGAATGGACTTTCAACCCATCTGGGTGTTAGTGCTAGAGCCTTACACTAAATTACGAAATGTGGCATTATTTGCACTCCAAGGGCAAAGGATCAAGCAATTCTTGCCTCCTAACCTTACTTGTGCTTCTTAATTCCCTTCTGGAGAGCCCCAGCAAGAGTCCTGCCAGAGGCTGTCCAGCACGTCATTCGTCATCTTCTTCTTTTTATATAAAAAAATTTCTCCCCTTTACCCACTTTCGTGACAGGCAGAACTTTTAGAGGAATTTTATGAAAGACTCTTAGCTAAAACGTCATTCATGCTTTTTTATCACTTTACTAGTTTGGAGATAGGAAAGCAGGGTCTCTGTCAATGAAAGGAATGACGTACTTGGCGTGTTTTTAAAAATATACAGAGATCTCTCTATCTATCCAGCCAGCTCCTGGGGTCTAGGAGGGACTCGTGGTTTGCAGACAAGGAGATAAAGAGAAACTCACATTTGGAGAAAACACGATCTGGACAAGAACTAGAAAAGGCACTGCCTCCTCACATCCTGTCTTCCGCTCTGTGACTCTTAATTTTGTGTGTCAGCTGGACTAGGCTGAGGGATGCCCAGAGAGCCGAGAAAGCATTTCCGGGTTTGTCTGTGAGAATATCTCTGGAAAAAATGAACATTTACATTTGTAGACTGAGCAAAGAAGATCACTTTCACCTATGCGAGTGGGCGTCATCCTCTCCACAGAGGGCCTGAATAAAACAAACAGCTGCAGGAAGGGCAAATTCACTCTCTCCCTTTGAGTTGAGTCATCCATTTTCTCCTGACCTGGGACATTGGCACCCCTGGTTCTTGGACCTTCTGATATAGACCAGGATTGACACCATTGGTGCCCCATTCGTGGGCCTTTACACTTGGACTCACACCTTTGGCTTCCCTAGATCTTAGGCCTTCGGAATCAGGCTGAATTACACCACCAGCTTTCCTGGTCTGCAGATCACAGACAGAAGGTTGTGAAACCTCTTGACCTCTATAATTGCAGGAGCCAATTCTTATTTTATGTCTATAGATAGATAAGTAGATATGTTACATCTCTCTCTATATATGTATCTCCTGTAGCCTATATCCTGTTGTTTCTGTTTCTCTGAAGAGCCCTGACTAGTACACCCTTAATGTGACTTTATTTTGTTCTTCTCCACCCCCACTTATTTACAGGCAAAAACAGAGAGCTCTGCCGAGGGAGCAGGGGAATTTGGTACCACCTGGGAATTTTTTGCAAGGTAGAATAATTCATCCCACCAGCTAAAATTGATAAAATATACATTCTCTGATATTTTTGAAGTTTAATGATCTTTGATAAGAACGTGTTTTTCCCTTGTCATACATATATATATACAAACACGTACACACACACACACACACACACACAGAGGACATAAAATGTAGGCAGTTTGACATACTAATGTTAGATTTAAAATATTATATTAGATGCTAGAAAGCGTTATGCATTCATGTCATCATCCTGATTTCTTTATTGGCGGTGCTACACTTCATGGAATATTAAAAATAAGAAGATACTTGTAAAGACAAAAATTTTGTGAAATGACAGTTGGATTGTTCACTGTGGGGTCTAGGTTGTTTGTGATATGATGGAAGGAGATTGGGAAGAGATGGGAGATGGTGCAATGACGGCCGAGCATTCATTCTTAAAAAGTGAGTTAAAAGTTTCTTCTTTGAAACAAGTTTAAATGTGGTATATTTTTGATTCATCCAGCAGATAAAACAAAAGTTTCTACAATTTTTATTTATTTATTTATTTTGTGAAGAAGATTCATACTAAGCTAACCTCCATTGCCAATCTTCCTCTTTTATTGATTTTTTTTTTGTTTTTGCTTGAGGAAGATTCGCCCTGAGCTAACATCTGTGCCAATCTTCCTCTACTTTCTCTGTGGGATGACTCCACAGCATGGCTAATGAGTGGAGCAGGTCCACACCTGGGATCCAAACCCATGAACCCAGGCATCCAAAGCAGAGTGCATGAACTTTAACCACCCAGCCACAGGGCCAGCCCCACGTACCACTTTTTCAGATTCCTCACCCAGGCCAAATGGAGCTTCTCTGCATCCCTCCAGCACTCTAAATGGATGGTGTTCTGGTTCTGATTAGCGGTACTCGCTGTTCGTTCTTTAACAATGTGTTATGATCAAATAAAACACTTTCCATATTAATAAACAATATATTGTTGAGAATGAAAGCCTCCAGATGCTGTAGACTTCTCCTTGAGGGATACAGTAACAAAAATAATGCCTATTTCCACAAGTGATTTGGCTGAAGAAGAATGACACAACAACGAGCCAGGTCAATTTACATCCTCCAATATTGTCAGTGATGACGGTCATTAGACGATGGAGGTGGGTCCTGGATTGTAGCCACAGAAGGGGTCCAAGATCTCTTCTTCTGAGTTAAAACACATCTTCCTTTTTTTTCCCTTTCAATACTATTTTTATTCAAAATGAATATAGGCCTGGATATACTGAAGTTTTAGAAACATAAATGAAGAGAAACATGTTGAACTCAGCTGAAGGATACAGCTTGCAGTATTGTAGACGATGAATGTCGGCGGGCGGGTGGGAGAGAAATGCAGGGATTGGAGGAGATATAAGTAATGCCTCTACCACACTCCTGAGATTCTCTAAGGAGAGGAAGCTGCCTTAGTGTAACAATACTGACTCAGGTCCCTCCTTTCACCTGCAGCACAGCAGGAAAAATAAAACGGCTCATGTTGTTGGTGAGTTTAAAAGGAAAGGAAGGGCATCCATTGGCTAGACACTTTCTCATCGCTCTCAGTAGTGGGGTCACCCACATGGAACATGCTTCTGCTCTTCTCCTCCGGATTAGGCTCTGTCCTTAAAAGGAGATGCCTGTACCAGTCTGACCCTGGAGGAAGTGCAAGTCTCAACCGAGGACTCAGTATGGGGAAACCAGTTGCTAATATCTGGTTTGTCTTTAACACGCATTTTTTGTCGTTATGTTTCAACTAGTTGAGCACTTGAATGCGGGAGAGTAGTGCTCTGAATTGAGCCTCTCACACCCCAGCAAGCGGCGTACGGCTGCCAACTTTGAGAAACGCTGTGTATAGGGAGGTGAACAAGGAGGAGCAAAATGAAGATTGTAGAGAGATTATT
This sequence comes from Equus quagga, assembly GCF_021613505.1. NCBI lineage: Eukaryota > Metazoa > Chordata > Mammalia > Perissodactyla > Equidae > Equus > Equus quagga. The sequence goes on along the minus strand of NC_060268.1, from coordinate 6,979,107 downwards.
GTTGGGATTAGGGCACGTGTGTGGTGCCTAGAGCTTTTTATTTGGGCACGCCATTTTCAACTTGCTGTTTGAAGACGCCTGTTTTGAGCCATGAGACTGTTTTTCACAATTGTATAAATGTAGAGTTGTTACAATTTGGCTTTTACACGTTAGCCTGGGCAGGAGGTATGAAGCCTTAGGCTTCTTCATGTTTTTTTGCAGCTTTATCCCCAAATGAGTGGCTATTTCTAGGGTCATCAAGAGTTTCTTCATATGTAGGCTGAACATGTCAGACCCGAAATAAATGGCCGTGGGTCTCAGCAACTGGAGAGACCTATAGACTTCCACAGAGGCAAAAGCGTACAGGCTGTTTGAATGTGGGTAGGGGTTGGTTCAATCAAATCTGAAGAGCAAGTGTGACCTCAACAAGTGCCACCCCAGGAGGCTTGGCAATTTACTGGCATCTAGGCGGGCCTCAGCTGAGGGGTGGCCTTTAGCAGGTCAAATAGCTTCAGGGTACAGACGACTGGTGCTTGATCATAAATGAATTACACAGTTACAGCTTTTCCTGTTGCAGTTATAAGGAACAGAATCTTCTGCATAGAAGCCTTTCATATACTGGGAGCTAAACATACTTGCTGCTTTAAAACTTTAAGGCACCTAAGTTCGGAGTGCACTATAGAATACCTAAGAGATCCTAGCTTTTAATGGTTAATATCATGCCTTGCTAAGCATTTATAGATTGGTTATCTCCAAAATCCATTCTCCATTTAAGCCATGCAGGATTTTTGAACATGTAGCTTACCTACATGCTCAAAAGTCAAAAGAAATTCAATTCAAAGAATTGAACAGCAAGTTCCAGGGCCACACAGGTATTTTAAATGAGTACAGCAATTTCTTGTTCCCTAAGAAAAACCATAAACGTAATTCCTGAAATTAATAATCTAAAAGAAAAGAACGAAGGGGAAGCCCATGAAAGGAGAATATGGAAGTCTCTTAATATATTGAGTCTAGATCTCAATTCAATGCTCGTTGAGATTTCTCCCCTCATGAAACTGAAAGTAGATAAGATTCATTGTCAGTAGTAACTATTTTGTGCAGATCCCCTGAGACAAAATCTAGGATGTTATGTTAGTGGTCAGTAAGAAAAGGAAAAGTAAAATAGAAAATCATTTTGTAAATGTTACTAGCTTTATATATGTCATGGAAGGTAAAGGACAAAATTAAGAAATGTATTAAACTGCTATTCAGGAAGTCTTTCTGAAATGCATGAATGAACTGTAGAAAGAAATAAAATATGACACATATACCACACTGCTGCCAAAAGAGAAGTAACTAATAGAAATGCAGCTTTTTGCATTTCATAAAATAAAGAAGTGTTTTAAATACTGCTATGATATAATGAAAGTGGACAAAAGAAAAGTATACAGGAGTGTGAATAGTAGCCCAATATATCAATTGCTCGTATATTTAAGAAATATCTTTGGGGCAGTGCACAAGAAATTGATAACCTAGACAAGGAAAATGAATGCCTGAAGGAAAAGGAAGGGAATGAGTCTTTTCACTGTGTATACTTTTGTACCCTTTGCTTTACATAAGAATGTTTATTGAAAATAAATAAATACCCTAAAGAACCCATGCAAAAATCTGTTAGAATTAATAAACAAACTTAGCAAATTTGCGAGATCCAAAATCAACACCCAAAAGACGGTTGCATTTTCATACGCTAACAATGAATAATTTGAAAAGGAAATTAAGAAATCTATTCCACTTCCAATAATATCAAGAAGGATAAAATATTTAGGAATAAACTGAGCTAAGGAGGTAAAATACACATGTACTGAAAACTAAAAATATTGCTGAGAGAAATTAAAGAACATGCAAATAAATGAAGATATCCTGTGTTCATACATTGGAAGATTAATATTGTTAAGATCTAAGTACTATTCAAAGTAATCTACAGATTCGATTCAATCTCTACCAAAGTTCCAATGATGTTTTTTAAAGAAATAGAAAAATACATCCTAAAATGTATTTGGAATATCAAGAGAATCTGAGTAGCCAAAACAATCTTGAAAGAGAGTAACAAAGTTTAAGGACTCACACTTTCTGATTTCAAAACTTGCTACAAAGAGACATTAATCAAAACAGTGTGGTACTGGCATAAAGATGCACAGCCCAAACGAGTGCAATAGAGATCCCAGAAATAAAAGCTTGTGTATTGTGTATATGTGTATTTTGACAAGAGTGTTAAGATCATTCAATGGGGAAAGGACAGTCTTTTCAAAAAGCAATGTCAGGAAAATTGGATAGCCACATGCAGAAAAATGCAGTGGATCCTTTACCTATCACCATCTATGAAAATTAACTCAAAATAGATCAAATACCTAAACATAAGAGCTAAAACTATAAAACTCTTAGAAAAAACAGCGGAAAAGCTTCATGACATTGAGTTTGGCAATAACTTCTTAGATATGGCACCAAAAGGACAGGCAACAAAAGAAAAAAATAGATAAATTGGGCTTCGTCAAAACTGGAAACTTCTATGCATCAAAGAACACTAACAACAGAGTGAAAAGGCAGCCTAGGATAAAATACTTCACATCACACATCTGAAAAAGAAGTAGTATCCAACATATATAAAGAAATCCCAAAACTCAACCTCAAAAATACAAACAACTCAATTAGTAAATTGGTAAGGAACTTGAATAGATATTCCACCAAAAACAGTGGCCAATAAGCAGAAGAGAAGAAGCTCAAGATCACTAATCATTAGGGAAATACAAGTCAAAACCAAAACAAGATACCACTTCACACCCATTAGGATGGCTATTATCACAAAAAGGGAAAACATCAAAGGTTGGCAAGGATATGGAGAAATATGAACCCTTGTGTATTTCTAGTGGGATTGTGAAATGGTACAGTTGCTGTGGAAAATAGTATGGAAAATAATACTCAAAAAATTAAGCATAGAATTACCACATGATCCAGCAATTCTGCTTTTATATGCACAATAGAATTGAAATCAGAAACTCGAACAGATATTTGTACATCCATGTTCGTAGCAGTATTTATTCACAATAGCCAAAAGATGGAAACAACTGAAGTGTCCATTGATGGATGAATGGATAAACAAAATGTGGTATTTACAGATGATGAAATATTGTTCAACCGTAAAAAGGAAGGAAATTCTGACGTGCTGCAACATGGATGAATCTTAAAACATTATGCTAAGTGAAATAATCCAATCGCAAAAGGGCAAATATTGTATGATTTCACTTATCGAGGGACTTAGAAGAGTCAAATTTATAGAGAAAGAAAGTTGAAACCATACAGTTATGGTTACCAGGGGATTTTGGAAGGTAAGAATGGGTAGTCATTGCTTAATGGGTATAGAGGTTCACTTAGGATGTTAAAAGTTCTGGAGATGAATAGTGATGATGGTTACTCAACAATGCATACTTAAAAATGGTTAAAATGCTAAAATTTATGCTATTTTGCCACAAAATAAACAAATAATAAATAAAATTTACATTTAAGAAAGGAAAAAAATCTATGAAGCCTTCTCAATACTGGGGTTTTTTTTTTTTTTGGTTTGTTTGTTTGTTTTTGCTGAGGAAGATTCACTCTAAACTAACATCTGTGCCGGTCTTCCTCTATTTTGCGTGTGGGTTGCCACCACAGCATGGCTGCTGATGAGTGGTGTAGGTCCGTGCCTGGGAACCGAATCCAGGCCACTGAAGTGGAGTGTGCTGAATCAAGCCCCATGCCATGGGGCTGGCCCCCTAAATCCTCTGTTTTTAATACCCAATCCAACTTCTTTCTTCTGAGGTAACTACTGATAACCTTTTCTTGGATGATTTTTCAGACATCTTTTCTGTGTGTCTATTTCTGTGTGTATTTAAGAGACAATGAGTGACAATTATCGAATTCCAAAGAGTGAATCTCCCTCCCTGAGTAAGGGAGGACATCAAAATCAGCCCTTCAAATATCCATTCTCAACACCAAAGTCCAGTCTACACGAGAAGTTCATTGAGGAGAGTCTCAGGATCCTGGAGAGTGCTGTGATGTCTCCTATAAAATGACCTTAAACAAATGGGTATTTGCAGGAGGACAGTGTGGGGAAATATAGTTTAAAACAAAATTTCCTCCAAATTCAGCCAACCTCTCCAGAGAGGTAGAAGACAAAGAACACAATTCTGTATTGAATATGCGTTAAACCAGACCGTCATGAGCATCACAGGCATCTGCCAAGAGATGGCAAAGGCAGGCTTTTCCCATAGAGGGTAGTTCTGCAACTTGGAGCTCCACACCCTGAGGAAGTTAGGCTTCTACTTTCTCACAGCAACTGGAAGATACAGCACTGTCTCCTTTGATGTTTACATTTAAAAGAGATGGTAACCCGGTCCTTGAGAAGGGCATCCCCAGGTCATAAAGCTGGCGAGAGGCTTATTTACATTTTTAAAAGTTTTACGCACATTTCAAAGATTGAGATAAAGAACTTACAATTGCACCTTTTCTAAAGTAAATGCTCTAAAAAGGGGGAGGGGGAAATCTTGTCCATTACTTTGCCTTATTTTCAACTGGCTGAAAAGGCCTTTTAGTTTTAATTTGTATTTACCCTTACAGCTGGCATCAGAATCTGAGGGCGAACTCTTACCGAATCTCAAAAATTGGTAGGCCAGCACCATACTGGTCTGGAAGCAGAGCACCAGAGATTTCTTGACTTTCGTATCTTGAGAGACAAGGTGCTGGACTCTCACTTAGAAAAATCCAAAGGCAGGAGGGTGGAGAGAGTAATCTTCAATGACAATGTAAAAACATACAGGGCTATAGTGGTATAATGCATGTTTTCACGTGGATGCCGTTGTGAAATGCTAAATGCTAGGAAAAGTAGATGCCGGGCAGGTAACAACCAAGTGAGCCAGAAGAGAGACCTCTGAAGTGGTCCAGCGGAGGAGGCAGCACTCAGGGATGGTGCAGCTTGGAGAGTGAGTGTTGGTGGAGTCCTCCAAAGAACCCATTGGCGCACCTCATTGAAAAGCTTGCATTTAGATGCCTCTCACAAAAGAGAGAATTCAAACTCAAGATAAAATTACTAACAGCTAAATAAAAAACTAACAAACTACGCAAAAAAACCTTTCCCTGTGGAAGTTTTATCCCTCCCATTTTCATCCTGGGAGTTGAGTGGCAGAAGCAAGGGAAGAAGGAGACAGAGCAAAGGAGGTGAAAACCATCATCTCCTTCCTTCTTCCTGCTCTTCTATCCACTGTCTGAGGGAAGGAGGGGAATGTTGAATTGGACATAAGATTAAAGACTGATATAAATTGTGTGAAATGTTTTAATGCCTCAAAATGGCTAGAAAGCCATAAAATCTTGCCAAGAATTAGGTGAAAGGGAGTTACGAATGTTGGCAGAAAGAAATCCAACAAAACGTCTGAGAGGAGGTAAAGGGTTCGTCTGTTTTCCAACAATACCATACGAAGTCCAACCTATTTATTAAACCATGGCCTATGCTATATGTCTACATCCAAAGCACATACACAGATTTTACAGTAGGAGAAATGCCAGTATAAACTCTTCCTGATATTTCCTTTGTTTCTTTGGTTATATAATCCATTTTCTTTGTTTTGTTTTGGGGACATATGTGGATGTGTTTTGCCATCTGTAAAGTATACAGATGTCTCTTAGTCCTTTTTTAAGTTATATTCATAACATAAATCATACAATTTAATTTGCACACTACTTTATCCCATTTTATCTATTTTTGTTATTACATAACAACATAACATTGTATTGTCATGGGTTATAACAATTTATTCCCTTGTATGCCATGACTCTTGCAGTTGTAGTACTTTTCCACATTTAAATGGGTTCATTGCTCAACAGCAGCTATTCCATGACATGGTTTCTGTATTTCTGAATTTTTTATTTCCCTGCATCTATTTGTGGGCAGAATTTCATCTTCAAGTCATACCTTTTCAGAGTCTATGGGCGCTATGCTCTCTGAGCTCTGGCATTATTTGTAAAGGTCTTTCTCCTGCCTCTCTACATGAGTGACAGCTTGCTTGCGTTTAATATTTGATTCACCCTTTGCATCACTTAGAATTCAGTTGCCACTACATAACTGTAAATTGAAACTGACTGTATCTATTGAGACTTCTGAGCCAAACCTGATTCTTTCCTTTTTATTAGTTGGCTTACTTAAATGTTTTTTCTGCCTGAAAGCTTCGTTGATTCTTTCTTCACATTTAAAATTCAATATTTCCGCCCCTGACCGGTGCCAAGATCCTGGACACCTAAGGGTCTTTAAGTGGGAGGAGGTCTCCCTGACAGGGTGGCAGCATAGAGGTCCTGGGGGTCCTCTACGGTAGGGGTGGGAGTCAGGGAGGGACAGGAGAAGGCAGAGAGAGAGCTACTGTGGCTATTGTGATTGCCTTCAGGTTAGGGCTGCTCCTTCTGCTACTGCTTCTACCCACAGGGTGACAGAATCCAGTAATCTTCACATTAGCTCCAAAAACAGCTGCCACCACAGCCTCAAAGCCGCAGCCCACCAGGAGGGAGGAGGGCTGGCAGTGCTCTGGAGGCCATGGCTAGTTCCCTCCTGGTCTTGCTCACTTCTCTTCTACCTCTACATTTCTGCTGTTGAGAGAGCCAAGCCAAGAAACATCTCCACTTTCCCATCTCATCTTCTAAATCTCAATCCATAAGACATTTAGAAGTCCCGTGTGGCAGGGTGAAAAATAGGCCTTTATCACATCTGCTAATTCCATTGCTTATATTATGGGCACAGAAAATGTTGAAAACCCCAAATTTGACTGGTTTTAAGAGCATAAGAAGGATTTTCCTAGATAGTACGTGCAAATATTTAATCTTCTGGAATTTCACATACCAGAGGGAAGAGAGAAATATCTAAATAGTATAAGACATGAGTTTATTAAATGTGGCTTAAGAAATATGGAGATGGAGAACTCTACCTTGAAAATGAGAAGATTTCACCTTGATCAAGAAAAGAAAAAAGGACGGGATGTATAACGGATATTTAGTTTTCTTTTTGGTTCATTACATTTATAAGGCTATAAAATAATTCTGTAAAAATAAATTCTGTAATATAAAACACTTCCATGATTCTCTTTCGTACATTGGAAAGAATCTCCAGGTGTTACTGTAAATCTTTTGTATGATGTGAGCAATGCTAATTTAATGCTGGTATACTCTAAAAATGTTTTACTTTGTTATGTTCTCACTGTGTGGATTTGACTTTCTATGTGGTAATTGGCATGTGCTAGGTCAATAATGGATTGCAATCTATTTCAAATCCAAAGACAGTGAGTAAATCTTGCTTATACAGTGGTAAAGTCAACAGGTAGACTTTTCCCATCACACACTAACCGCAACTAAATTTTAAAATACTTTTTATTTCTGAATTTGTCCAATAATCTTTCAATTTAAAAAATTATGTGTTTTGAAGGTATATTTGACAAATCTTGAATTAAGAGATAAGCATTTTAAGAAGGCAAAAATAATGTAAATCCGGTATTTGGGAAGTGAAGACGAGAAGCTCAAATACATTAATTTCACACACACACAAACTTTTATCCTCCTTTTTAAATTCATGAATCACGATAGCCATAGTGAGAACACTCCCTCTAACGGTCAAGAGGTTTAGTTAGAACTTAGTCCTAAGGGTAAAGTGGGCTTGATATGGAAAGTAATTTTTTTGTAACTTCCTCAATACCCAGAAACTTTTTGAGACATAGACATTCCATGAGTTTTGGGCAGTGTAAATGGTCACATGCTGATGCTTAGATATTGTAGTATCCAATATGGCCACAGTAGTCTTAACAACCAACGTCAAATTTTTGCCCCCTTTAGAAAGCTCCTCAGAGATAACCAGATCTAACAGATCTCAAGCTACTGTGAGCGTGCATCAACGCTCCCTTTTGCTTCGTATGTGGCACTGTACATGTGTTTTGGATTATACTTTGTATATTTATGCTTTGATTTGTAGTAGCTTCTCACATTATAGAATTTATATGTACTGAGGAAAAACTAAAAAAGCAAAAAAAATCAATACACTCAATTAGAATATATCTCTATGTGCAACACTGTGGAGGAATTTTTCTTGAAACATGATATTTACTACCACTATGTAGATTCATGTCTTTACTTAGGTAAAGTTTTCTTTTGTTATATCTTTAATAGATTTCTGTTCCACTTTTCTGCTAATTTTTTCAAGGAAATCTTCTGTAAATATTCTGGATCTTTGTTGTTTCTCTTCCATATGTAGAACACATTTGTTTCTTTGTGTGACTTTCACCAGCCTTATTCATGGCATTGGGTACATGTTTAGTGACCTTCTTTATAGTTCTTGCTGTTTTTAATGTAAATCTCATTTTTGTAATGGTTCAATTGTTTTCTTTCCTTATCTTTGGTCATAATTCATCTTATTTTCTTGTGTTGGAGGCGATAGTGGCAAGTGACTAAAGAGCATGCCTTTGGGATCCATACATCTTAGGATCTAATCCTGTCTCTGCTATGTAAACTTGATCAAGTTACTTCATTTCTCTTTAACTCAGTTTTCTTATCTGAGGAATGAGAATAATAATAATAATGCTATCACCTTATTAATTAAGGTATTGCTGTGAGGATTAAATGAGCACTTAGTAGAGTAGCTGACGGGAGAGGACTGCAGCACTTAGTAACTGAGTACATGGTAAGCACCATATAACTGTTACCTGTTTTCTCCTTTGAATATTCTCCTTTCTTTTTTGATTGTTATGTAAGAGGTTTCCTTTTTTGCTTATTTATTTAGAAGAAGAGAGTTTTAAAGAGGCCTACACTCTTCCTAAGAAAATCATATTTAAGTGTGAGCTAAGGGATCAGCAAACAAATTATCCTATACACTAGAAAGCTACACTAAAGTCAGGAGCATGCTATCCCATTTCTAGTGAACAAATCAATGAAAATATTTAGGAAGAGTTGCTCAAAGATCTTTGATGGCATATATATTTCTGAAATGTAGCGGATAACTCTAATCTTTGTGTCTCCTTTGTTTTTCTTCTTGCATCATTTGCAGCCATTTTTTGCAGGTTGGGAAACAGACGGGAGTGGGGGATAAGGATTTTTTTTTTGTCCGCAAAATCTTAGAAGCTCCTTCTGCCCCTCTCTGGCTTTGAATGTGGATCCCATGGAAAGAGCTCTTGCTTTTCCCAGGGATAATTGAAAATGTCAAACTTCATTGATCACTCCTTCAGTATCCATTCAACAAATATTTATTGAATGCCTACCAAGTACCATACTTTGTGGCAGGTGCTACAATGAACAAGAAATGAGTGGGTCATATTTTCAAAGTACTGAAGGAAAACAATCACCAACCAACAATACTACACCCAGCCAAACTGTCTTTCAGAAATGAGGGAGAGAAAAAGACCTTCCCAGACAAACAAAAGCTAAGGGAGTTTGTCACCACTAGACCTGCTTTACAAGAAACGTGGAAGATAGTTCTTCTAGTTGACATAAGAGAACACTAAGTAACAATGTGAAAACATGTAAAAGTATAAAACTCACTGGTAGAGGTAAATATATAGTCAAATTCAGAACACCCTAAGACTGTAATGGTAATGTGTAAATCACTTTTATCTCTAGTATAAAAATTAAAAATCAATAATAGTAGAAATAAATATAGCAACACTAATTTGTTAATGGACACAATATAAAAAGATGTAAAGAGTGATATAAATAGCATAAAATGTTGGGGGAGGAGAAGTAAAAGTGTAGAGTTTTGTATTCAATTGCAGGTAAGCTGTTATCATGTTAAAATAGACTGTCATATATATAAAATGTTTTGTGTAAGCCTTATGGTAACTGCAAAGAAAAAATCTGTAATAGTTAAACAAAAGATAAACAGAGAGGAGCTAAAGCATACCAGACAAAAAATAAATTACAAGGGAAGACAGTAAGAGAGAAAAGAATAAACAAAGGAAAATTTTTTTAAAGGCAGAAAACAATTAAAATGGCAATAGTAAGTCCTTCGCTATCAATAATTACTTTAAACATAAATAGACTAAATTATCCAATCAAAAGACACAAAGTGGCTGAATGGATAAAAAAACAAGATCCAACAATATGCTGCTTACAAGAGGCTCACTTTATCTTTAAGGACACACACAGGTTGAAAGTGAAGGGGTGGAAAAAGAAATTCCAAGCAAACGGTGATGAAAAGAGAGCAGGAAGGGGTATACTTACATTAGATAAAATAGACATTCAGTAAAATTGGTCATAAGAGACAAAGAAGGTCATCACATAGTGATAAAGGGGTCAATTTATCAAGAGGATGTAACAACTGTAAATATATACACACCTAACATCAAAACACTTAAATATTTAAAGTAAATATTTACAGACCTAGAAATAGACAGCAATACAAGAATAGGAGAGGACTTCAGTACCTACTCTCTCACTGGGTGGATCATCCAGAGAGAATATTAATAAGGAAACAAATGACACTATAGGCTGAATGGACCCAAGAAACATATAAAGAATATTTCATTCAATAGCGCCAGAATACACATTCTTCTCAAGTGCACATGGAACATTCTCCCAGGTAGATCATATGTTAGGTCACAAAACAAGTCTTAACAAATTTAAGAAGATTGAAAGCATATCAAATATCTTTTCTGAATACAATGATATAAAACCAGATATTAATAACAGGAGGAAAACTGAAAAATGTAAAAATAAACAAGTGGGACTACATTTAATTAAAAATGTTTCTGCATAGCAAGGGAAACAATCAACAAAATGAAAAGACAACCAGTAAAATGGGAGACAGTATTTGCAAACCATATATCTGATAAAAAGTTAATATCTAAAACATATAAGGAACTCAAACAATTCAATAGGAAAATAAAAACAAAAACACAAATAATCCAGTTGAAAAATAGGCAAAGGACCTGAATAGAGACATACAAATGGCTATCAGACACATTAAAAGGTGCTTGACATCACTAATTATCAGAGAAATGCAAATCAAAGCCACAATGAGATATCATCATTCCTGTTAGAATGGTGATTATCAAAAAAATGAGAGAGAACAAGTGTTGACAAGAGTGTTGAGAAAAGGGAACATTTGTACACTGTTATTGGACTATAAATTGAATAGATAAAGAAAATGTGGTAAAAATATATACAATGAAGTGTTATTCAGTCTTAAGGAAAAAGGAAATCCTGCCATTTGGTGCAGCATGGATGAACCTGTAGGGAATTATGCTAAGTGAAATGAGCCAGAAGGAGAAAGATAAATACATATGGTTTCACTTACATGTGGAATCTAAAAAAAATTAAAACAAACTCACGAAAGCAGAGAGGAGAATGGTGGTTGCCAGGTGTTGGAGGCTGGGGGAATGGAAGATGATCACAGGGTACACATTTTCAGTTATGAGACACAGAAATTCTGAGGATCTAATATATAGCATAGTGACTACAGTTAATACTATCATATTGTATACTTGACGTGCTAAGAGAGTAAATCTTAAGCATTCTCATCACACATGCAAAAATGTATGCTATGTCTGTTCAAACTGTGTTTCTCCTTTAGCAAATCTTCTAATTATTTTCTTGCGAGCTGAACATGACGTACTGGGTAAAATGAGCTGCTGTAAACAAGCCTTTAGTGTTGCAGGGGTAAGGTGTGAGGGGAGGGGAAGCATTCTGTCCATGTCTTATTTTCTCTCAGTCTTCAGTGAACTCGTGCCTCTGGACTATGAACTTAACTGTGCCTCTGAGTGCACCCTCCCCCGAGGGAGACAGGGTGTCCAGGGTGGGCTGGATTTGGGCATGTCCCTTCCTCCATGTGGAAGGCTAGAGCCTCTGGAATTGGTTATTTCTCTTCCCTCAAGTCAGTTAGGTTCTGATAAAATCCACAGTAGTCAGGATGTAGTTAAACGCTTTCTCCTGAGGGCATGCCTTGTTAAGGAGAACACCTTGCTCTAGCAAACTTCAAAATGGTTCGTTTTCCCCTCTTCCTGGTGGCAGCAGGAAGGAATTTTTCTCCACTGTTCACTGTGAGAACCTGAGAAAACTACAGGAGGTGAAACTCAAAAATGTGTGAGCCCCCCCCATGGCTTGACCCCCCTGGAATTTTTAATTCTCCGAGCTGTCCCCACTGAGCCTCCAGAAATTCGTGATTGCAGTTCAGGCTTCTCTCTCCCAACGCTGGGTCCCATGGGGGCTTCGGCCTGTGGGCGTCTGCTCAGGTGAGCTGTAAGCCTCTGTACCCGCTTGTCAGTCACTCCACTTTGGGGGGCAGCGTTTGCCTGTAACCTTACTTCTCTCTTGGCTCTAAGAAGAGTCGTTGATTTTTCAGTTTGTTTAGCTTTTTACTTGTTAGGACAGAGAGATGATTTCCAGGCTTCTTCTATGCCTGACTGGAAACCAGTAGTCCCTGCTGTCAGCTTTTGAGGTGATTCTATGATGTTACTTTACTTTTAATAATAAGTTAAAGTAACTAAGGGGATCTCACTTAAAAAAAATAAAAGCAAAAAGCTAGGCCATTCAAAGAATGTTTTTTCTTTTAATTTTCTAGTATTAAAAGATCACATTTTATGTAAAAATCTCTTTTCACTTCTCTTCCTGTCCCCAGAAATGAAGGCAAGCCTTTGGCCATGCTAATCTTCATATTATTTTTCTTTTTTTTTGGATTTTTTTTGAGGAAGATTGGCCCTGAGCTAACATCTGTGCCCATCTTCCTCTATTTTGTACGTAGGATGCCACCACAGCGTGGCTTAATGAGTGGTGTGTACATCTGCGCCTGGGATCCGAACCCACAACCCCTGGACTGCTGAAGTGGAGCGTGTGAAGTGTGTGAACTTAACCACTGTGCCACCGGGCCAGCCCCTTCAAGCCATTTTTGATCAACCCTCCAGACTGTCATGACTGTTTCTGATCCCTCCACAACTGCAAAGCATATCTGCCAATCCCTTATTACCAGCTGATAACTATTCTGCATCATCTTTAGCATTTCCTTGAAGGTGTTCCAAACTATTGTAAACCTTACACTGCAATATCCAGCAGGACACCCCTTATTTCTCTAAAACAAGTCCAGCATGATCACGTGCAAGTCTTTTATAGTTATTATGGGTCAAAACTGTTAGCCCAAAGGCACAGTTTATGGAAAGAGTGAAAGTCGGTGACGTAAGGAACACAGGTTTTAGAACACATTGCAGTCAGACTAGTGTAGAAGAGTGCGGAGATCAATTTCACACACATGCACGAGAAAGATACAATCTAAATGGCAAATGCAAACAAATGATGCATTGGGTAGCGTTAAATTTTATAAGTGTGGAGTGTTTTCTTATTACACTTATTTAGCTGAGACACCGCCTCTGAAAATTTCCTGGAAACCTCCTTTCACAGTCCTGGTGTGGGCTCTGAAGCCGAATTCCTCAGTCTCAGGTCCTGATCCTCACTTGCTTTTGTGATTTTGGTAAGTTATTAATTTCTTTCTTCCTCAGTCTCCTCATCTATGCAATGAGGGTCAGAAATTTTTATGGTGATTGAATAAGGCAAAGTAAAGAGAGTGTGATCTCTTCCAGGCAGAGGAAAGAACAATGAGGAAAATGAAGACTCAGTGAGTTAAAAGTACTGAGAAACGATCAGCAGAGTCAGAGCTTAGATGCTGAGGGCAGGGCTGTGGAAGGAGGTGGCAGAGGGAGCTGACGTTTGAGATTATAATGAGCCCGGTAACCTACCATTTAAAAGTAGTACTTCTTTGTGGGAGCAAAGGAAGGCCACTGAAGTTTTTGAAAGATCAGATCAAATATTTTAGTTTAGAGAGATTTTTATAACTGAATTCTGGAGGGTGAATGTGAAAGGATCAAGAATGGAGGCAGAGAAACCAGGTGAGAGAGCAGAGATGCTGGTGGGTATATACGGAAAGCGAGACGGGAGGTATTTGAGTAGAAAATAACAGGGGATGCTTTTTGTTTTATATAAGGTTTCATTAATCATATATTCAATTAAGTAAATTGGAACACACTAATGATACTTATGAAAATAAATAGTAAATAAAATATCCCCTCTCTACTTAAAGCCATTTAACGTTACTTCATTTTCTGCAGCAAATACAACAAAGCACATTTACGAAGCTGGTACAGCGCTTCATAATCTGCTCTAATTTAGCTTCTTGCGTTTATTAACTATAGTTTTCCTTCTGTAACCCTTATATTTAACTACCTTGTTCTGTTTACAAGCTTTAAATCACCAAAAGTTTCCAGTCCTCTGTTGCTAATGTTATCTCCTGAGTCTAAAGTTAATCTTTTCTATTTTCATTTTTAAACTCTATAAATTACAACTTAAGTATGTTCTCTTTCCTTCCTTTCTTGCTTCCTCCATCCCTTCCTCTCTCTCATTTCTTTTTTTTTTTTTTTTGAGGAAGATTAGTCCTGAGCTAACATCTGCCACCAATCCTCCTCTGTTTTTGCTGAGGAAGATTGGCCCTGTGCTAACATCCATGCCCATCTTCCTCTACTTTATATGCAGGACACCTGCCACAGCATGGCTTGACAAGTGGGGCATATGTCTGCACCCAGGATCTAAACTGGTGAACCCCAGGCCACCAAAGTGGAATGTGCGAACTTAACTGCTACACCACCGGGCCGGCCAGTCTCTCGTTTCTTCTTTCCTTTTTTCTTAAAATTTATTTTATGTTTGTACTGATTATTTTTATACCTACCCTCCCCCCAATTTAACAGTCGCGTCTCTTAATAGAGTGCCTATCCCAGTGTGACATGCGATCATTTGTCACTCTTGTTTTACTAACATATTAGAAGAGTCTCAAGTTTAGGGCTGAAAGTTGCCTCAGGCTGCCATTCAAAGGGTTATTAAAAGTGTTTACTTCTTCAGCCTTGTTCTTTTCCTATTTGAAAAAGATTAAAACACAGGCAATGTCAGCACTGACTCTGCTAAGACCTTTTTAGTTTGTGTTTCTGCATTTCTACAGCTCTATCATTATTGAACTCCTTGGGACTTGTATTGTAATTAACCAGATAATTCAGAGAAAACTAATGCACGTGTATGATTTCCCCCACCTGGTCAAATGGCTATTGGGTAATCCTACAACTAAGCATTTGGAAATACGTGGACTAGGTATAGTGTGCTGTCTCAGTGAAGAAGCTTAGAAAGGCTCGAGCAATGGTGTCCTGATATAGACCCATAAATCATGGCCTTCTCCATCAGCGGCTGTCCTCCCTTCTCAGCCCTTAGAGCCCAGTTCATTAACAAACTCCATTCTTTCCAAGACCTGCAGCCCTTGCACATTGTAGTGCTTGCCTGGTGGGAGGTTGTTCTGCTCAGCAGAAATCTCAACATCCCGCAAAATCCCATTACATGAAGTTATTGTGATTGACATTTGACTGTAAAAAGCTGGTTAATTTTCAAATCAACAGAATTAAAAAATCGGTACATGTTAGATTATATAATGTTTGTGCCAGTGTTATACATATATCTATATAATGTTTGTGTCAGCTCCAATGGGAGAGGGACATAGACAGAGACACACACACACAGAGAATGAAAGACAGAGAGAAAAAACTAGAACGTAGAGTTAAAATAGATTAAATTGAGGAGATATGTGCAGCATAACTAGACTGAGAGGTCACAAACTGTACATTTTGGGGGTTGTGTCTTGTGCACGTCAGTGAAAGGGTAAGACTGGACAAAGTCGCCCCTTCAACAAACAGCGTTGACAACAGAAGCCAAGGTTGCGATTGGAAGTGTTACAGGGGCCTTAGGAGGCGTCCCAGCAGGAGCTCAAGCTCAGAGACATTCACGCGCAGATGTGTCAGCTGCTGCTTCTCCTTAGACAAACACCCTGCTCTCAGAAGAGGTGGGCCTAGACGCCACTGCTAGGTGTGAGGCCTAAGAAGACTGTCCTTGCAGCTGCATTTGTCGATTGATGGCATTTGCTCCTCAAGACTTAGTACAAATTCGCCCTGCTCTTAAAGACTCTCTGTCAGTACCCAACTATCCTTAAACCTTCTCTATTTAGTTTCTCGTGCACTTGAGCCTATAGATTAAAAGGAGAATAGCTTTTTTCCTGCATATAAGAGCTCAGAAAATTTCTCTGTTCTTCGCTAAGCAATGACCATTATGATTTTAGTATCAAATATAAGGCCCTTTCTTGTAATGCCCTTAACTAAAGACTGAAGGCATCAAGATCAAATGAACTTGCATCAGCTCTCCAAGGCACAAACTCAGCGCCTGTGTAGGGTAATCAAGTTATTTTACCAGATTAAAAATTAAATGTAAGGTTATGAATGAAAAAGTATTTCCTGTGTATCTTTGGGTAAAATCTCTATACCATTTCTTTAAACTGGTGCTTTGATTAGATGGGACAGGAGAGCTCCAGGTGGTGCTGTCCAGCTGTTCAGTGAATCGCAGACATTCTGTGTTACAGATCCAGGGCCGGGACACATGCTTTCACAGTTACCAGATGAGAGTCGGACTGAAATAACCCAATTCATTTTAGACTAAATGAATTAACCAAACTATTGGTCGATTGATTCATTACTTCAGCAAATGTTCATTGAATGCCTAATGGAAAACACTAAATGTTGGACTAAAATGCTAAGCAAAATGCTTTCGTGTTCATTTCTTAATGGCGATCCTCCCCAGTCAGTAAGGATGTGGGTTCTAGCAGTGCCAATGGAAAGGTCCAAAATAGTCCCTGGGTTTCTGAAGGCTCTAAGTTCTATCTTGTGGATCATGGCTAAAAGTTTTAATTGGATCTTTTTAATCTTGGAAGTCCAGTAATTTATTAACATATGTTTTGATGTTGAATGTACTGTTAGTTTTCCCTGGGACAAGGTACGTCTATTCCATCCAAAGGTATGTCACCTAATATCTGGAAAGTTTTCCTAAATTTCATTTTTCAATAATTGATATTTTTTTATTTAGCTTTTTTTTGGAGAGGCTCATCGTGTTTATACTAAATCTTAATTGATGGCCTCTATAATTATCTCATTAATCATTTTAATGCTTACTTCTCGCCATATCATTTTACTCTACTTTTTCATTTTTGTCCTCTCTAGACTTCATTGCCAGTGATTACAGAGGCGTCACAACCGCTGGGTGCATTTTCTAAAGTTTTCTATGATTTTTTAATGTTTTCTCCCCACTGTTTTATGGCTTGTGAGCACATACATCTCCTTTTGTTACCTCAATATTTCTTCCTTGTCACTTATTTCTACTTTGTATTCTTGTCCCATAGGGGCCACTATGCTATTGCTCTTTGTTTTTCTTTGTTTACACTTCTCTTCTTGGCAATATTTTCCTGCTAAGTCTTCTTTTCTAGAGAGTACTTTTTCCTTTCCTGCCTACCTGCCTGACCTCCCTCCCTCCCTTCCTTCCTTCCTCTTTCTAGTATATTAGTCTAGTACCTATCCTGCCTCCTTGTTGGATTATTTATCTTCTTTGAAATAGATGAGCGTTTTCCAGGACTAGCTGTTTGTAGGAAACAAGTGTCTGTGTATGGTTAAGATGTGTGTGTGAGAGGTGGGAAGAGGCGGGGGGGCTGGTTTCCAAGCTGGAGAACGCGTGTCTTCCTGATGCCGGGGAGTTTCTGTGGAAGCCTGCAGAGTGCACTTAGCCCTCACTGCCCACCCGCCGCAGTGACCTGAGTTATGTAGCTGTGGGCTGTTCAAAATTTAGTTTCTCTTTTTCTCCCAACTGCAGGCACAAATTTGTTCTACAAACCAAATAGAGCCTGCCTACGCTATTTTTCCTTTAGGTCCATTTCTGCTCCATCTTAGGCCAAAATAGCGTTCAGAAAATCTCTTACATGGGCCAGCCTGGTGGTGTAGCAATTAAATTTGCACTGTTCTGCTGTGGCGGCCTGAGGTTTGTTGATTTGGATTCCAGGTGTGGACCTACGCACTGCATGTCAAGCCATGCTGTGGCAGTCATCCTACATAAAATAGAGGAAAGTGAGCACAGATTTTAGCTGAGGGCCAGTTTTCCTCAGCAAAAAGAGGAGGATTGGTGACAGATGTTAGTTCAGGACTAATCTTCTTCTTCTTCAAAAAAGAAAATCTCTTAAAATGCCCACATCTGCTGTGAACATAGGCTATACCCTTGATTTTGAGAATGGTAGCATTCCAGCTCTTTTTGAGAGCCTTGTCCAGAAATCCTCTCTGTGCTTCCCCCGCCGTTTGTCTTGCTTTATCTCCTCTGTTTTGGCAGCTCCGCCACCTAATTGTGTTTTGTGGTTTTTAGTTCTCTTCATTTTCATTGAAGATGATGCTTGCAGTTTTTATTTCCCTCCGGTATAAAATAACATTTCTCTCTGTTTATAATACTTGGAATATGTAACAAAAAGTGCTATCAAATCATGATGCAAAAACAGTGGTTTCAGAACACATTTATGTTTTATCCTGTGTGAATTTTTTAGCTCACCAGGCAAGAAACCATTTCTTAAAATTCTCTTCCTTGAAATGATACTACTATTAACATTCTTCATAAGTACAGTAACCAGGGCTCCCTGTCTTATCTTTCACAATCTCTAAGTAACACGATGCAAATTTTTTGCATGCTTTATCAAGAATAATGACTTCATAATGCTTTTTTGTATTAGCATGTCTCATTCTCTTCTAGGCTATGAAACTCTTTTGTTAAAAACAACAGTTTACACATTTATATGTCTTAGCAGAGAGCCAGGCACATATTTGGCATGTAAAACATAGCCATAAATTAAAGGTACATAGATGAATGTTAGAAAGCTAAAAACTACTTTAACGAAATATTTGAGATGGAGGACATTCATATATTCAGAGCCACTATTCTACGAAATTAACAGGAATAGATGCATAGTGTATGATATTTATCACAGAAAGTGTCTCAACCCGATCGTTACTCTCAGGGATCTTTAAGGTTCAGCACTATATTTTTATAGTGTTTAATCTAATGTCATGCGTCTAAAAATTATTTTCCAAATTGCCTTCCAGGTGTCATTTCTCGTCTCTCTTCATCACAGTCCTTGTGACTCAATGACACAGTGGATATTAGGGCTTGGATAGTACTTTTACAACAAGAGATAAAACAAAGCAAAATGAATAAATAAACATATATATGTGTATAAATATATATATATATATATATATATATATATGATTAAACTGTGTTGGCTTTCCAAAATAGCTACATTTGGGTTTCAGTAAATATCTTGGAAATCATAGCAGATACTGATTGAATCACTTACACAATCTTTATTTTCATTATATTTTGGTTGAGTAAATCTAATTTTGCCTATATTTCAATACATGATTTTTTCAAAAAATATTTTAATATTTTTCTGTTCATCTGATGTATCTTTCCTCCCCTCCCAAAAACTTCCCTATATATTTCCTTACTTGCTAGTTGTTTCTGACATGATATAGGCATAAGTGTGAACCGTCCAATAAAAATACCATAGCTCATAAAATATATGTAATGCATCAGTCAGCCATTGCTAAACTAACAGCTCTGCCCTGATTACTTGCCTGATGCTGAAGCTTGTTCCACTTGGGAGATAGGCTCCAATGTCCCAGATTCATAGACAATTACAGTCTGGGGGTCTAGTACGCAACTGGGCACCCAGACCCCCACTCGACCTCCCCAAAACCCCATCTGAACTGGTGATGCCTTCCACCCCATCAGGAGACCTATTTGTAGCAGCGCTTATTCCTTCCCAACTTCTTTTATTTGTCCCAGACCAAAAAAGATCACAATTTTGGACCGGCCCAGTGGTGTAGTGGTTGGGTTCATGTGCTCCACTTCAGCGGCCTAGGATTTGCAGGTTTGGATCCCAGACACTGCTCATCAAGCCATGCTGTGGCAGTGTCCCACAGACAAAATAGAGGAAGTTGGCACAGATGTTACCTCAATGTCAATCAACCATGGGGAGAGGAGCCTTCCTGGGGAGGCAACTCCAGTTAGTTAAGTCCAGCTAGCAGTCCATCATGGAAGAAGGGCAACCATTAGCTGTGACCACACTCATGGCAACTGGTGGATGGGTGCACTGACCCACTAACAGAGAACTGAGTGGAGCATTTTTGTTAAACATGTTTTACTTTAATATTTTATTTGATAATTTTGCTCAATGCTTGCTTTCATTCATAAGTCCTCAAGGGGTAATCCAACCACACATCACAGTGATGGAAATCCATAAAATAGGCATTAATTCAGGAAGAGGTTACAAGAGGATCGTTAATGAGGCGCTCAGCAAAACTAAGATAATACACCAAGATCTCATGCATGTCGTACAAAAACCGTAAACTTCAAACCTAGCACCCAATGCCACCATGCCCTCACAGCACACATGATTCTGCATAGCAGAGGGCAGGGGACAGGTCCTCAATCAATAAAATACGGACAAAAAACTAAAAACAATAAAACCTAAGACCAGTGAGGACAAACAAAAAGGACCTGGGCTATGTGAACCCAGAAGGGAGTCCACAGTGTTGACAATAAAAAGACTTGACACAGGAACAGGAGTCTGAGTCAGATAAGTAATTGTGTGTTCTAGAATTTTTTGAGGAAATTAATGCTTGCTTTTTAAAGCTAGCCATGTTACAAAAGCAATTTTTTAATGGACTTATGAAAGGGTTTATACTCAGAAGACAGAGAATAAGTTTAATGTAAAATGTAGAGGGACCAGGCAAAGAGACACAGGGAGCTGTACTTGGAGATGTGTCCAGTCAGATTGCAAGGTAACCATAAAATGGCTGCGGTCTTTTCATAATCAGAACGATGAGAAAACTTGTTTCAAATTGGAAACTTAAACTGATTAAAACATGGTGATCTCTTAGAATATGAGTTTTGTTTTACTAGACTGGGAATTTCATTCATGTGTTAATATTTGGGTTAATTCAAATTCTGTAGTTCACAGAATGAATCCCAGCAAATAATTTGTACGTGCACATAATGCAATTGTACTCATATCTTGTTTTAAAACGATTGTGTTAACATTTGTTATTGAAAGATAATAAGGTTTTATCTTATTGGATGTTATTGCTAAGAGCCAAGAGGAAATATGTTTTTATATTTTTATCATAGTGACCAAGATAATGATTTTTTACCTATAATTTAAAAAAATAACCTACATTGTCTTTCTTTTTTCTGTGTTAACACATTATTTATAAATTGTAAATCTTTATTTAAGTGTACTCTGGGGCCAACCCTGTGGCATAGTGGTTAAGTTTGGCGCACTCTGCTTTTTGTGGCTGGGTTCACAGGTTCAGATCCTGGGTATAGACGTACACCACTCATCAGCCATGCTGCCGCGGCGACCCACATGTAAAATAGAGGAAGAGTGGCAACAGATGTAGGTCAGGGCTAATCTTCCTCAGGGGAAAAAAAAAATTCTACTCTGGAAAATGTATTCTTCCTTTAGGCATAACTTTGTGAATACTTGATGGAAAATTTAGTCAAATGATTGTTGAATCATTTGCATCCAAGTATATTGCAAATCTCTTCTTGATCTATGGGTAGAATTTGAAGACTCTGATCACTCTCACCCTGAGGACACTTGATAAGGCTTTCTAGAATACTACATTTCATTTCCCCAAGTTTCCTTCTGTCCTTGCTGACTCCCTTTATTTAATTATCTTTGCTTATTTCTCCCTATCTTCTCAAAATTTATTGCTGCTATCACCACATTTCCAATCTTGACCCTCTTCACTTGTCTATGTCATTTAATCTCTTGCTTATCTCATCCAGTCTTATGACATTAGAAATCATTTATCTGCTTGTGAATCCCAAATATTTGTCCCCTCCCTTGATCCTACTCATGAATGTGAGACTCATATTAAGTGACCACTCAATATCTCCCATCCATCTCAAATTCGCCATTTTGAAGACTGAGCTCTAATCTTAGCCCCTGCCTGCATCTTCCAACATCTCTCCATTAACTCATGATTGCTCCATCTTTCTGGTTGCTCAGTCTTGATTTTGGAGGCATCCAGAACCTTTTTCTTCTCTCCTATCTGACCTCCAGTCATTCAACAATATTTTATTGACTAAACATTTAAAACAGAACTAGACTCTTACCTCTTCTTGTTGTCTCCACTGCCACCATCTCAAATCAGAGTCATCTCTCACATGGGATATTGCCAACACCTCTTAAAGACTGGTGTCACTCTTGGGCCTCTTCTGTTGATTTTCAGCTCAGCTGCCAGAGGTATCATGTTAAAAAGTAAATCAGATTTTACCACTCTGCTCAAAAGCCTCCTGAGTTTCTAGTATCACTCAAAAGAAAATACAAGTTTTAAAAGCTGACAAGGCCCTGCGTGATCTGCAATCCACCTACCTCCCTAAAGTTATCTTCTAACACTCTCCCATCCCTTCCAGTGCCCATCACATTGGCTTCCTTGCTGGGTTTCATTGCTGCTTCAGAGCCTCGGCACATGTTGCTCCCTGTTGCTGAAATTCTCTTTTACTAGTTAACCACGGGGCACATTTTCTTGTATTCCTTCTGCCTTTATTCAAATATTAACTTCTCAGTCGTAAATTGTCCTCCTCCAATACCACCTATTCTTTTCTGATTTATTTTTCTTCATAGAAAACTGAACATCTAAAGCACCAGGTACTTTTATTGCTTATTTTCTTGTTTATCTCCCTCTCTGGAATATAAGGTCCAAGAAAGCAGGAGAGTGCTTTTCTTTTCTCATTGCTATATCTTTGCTTCTAGAGCAATACTTGGAAAATATTGATGCATTTAAAAATGAATAAAATTATTTGTTATAGTGCATTAGTTCTAAAGTGATGAATATTTAAACTGCATTAAATACTGTCAAATGCATCTATAATTGTGTGCCACGAAATAAACAAAGAGGTACTTGAAGTAGTTAATACAACTACGTTCATCAGGGCATAATTTATAATATTTATTTAAACATTTGAAACAACTTAATTTTTAAGCATTTAAGTGATTGTCCCTGTTTATGATGAAGTACGATAAAAGCATTATCATATTATATTTATAAATAGCAAGAGAACATGGAAAGTTCTTCAATTTCTCTCATGTGTGTATGTGTGTGTGTGTGTTTAATTCAACTACTTTCCTTATGCTCTCACTATTTGTAAATATGATATGTTAATTCCTTAATTGTACTTCATCATAAACATGAACATACATGTACACACATATATGTTTCTCTTTATTTCAGTATATTTATACATATAAAGAGGGAGGGAGAGAGGGAAAAGTCCCTCAATTATTCATAGCGAGTGTTTAAAAGTAACTATAGATTATATAACTAGATAGATGACTATTGATAACTTCTGGATATCTTACAATTTGTCTTTATGGATTTGCATTGCTCTTTACACACACGCACGCACATATATATATACACACACACTGGAAAATATGTGAGTTGTTTCTTCACATGTTTAGCACATAAATAAATTTGGCAGACCCGCTACACATTGACTTCAAGTGTAAATTATTTCATTTAGCAGTGTTCACCTGGTTGGAATAAACTGTTTGCAGCTAATTTGAATCCGTGTCAGGCCTTAGCACCTACCCGAAGCCGTTACAGTCTTTGCTTTACTGCTTGTCAAGTGTGTCACACAGCTTTTCTTTCTGTTATACAAAGGGAGGTTTTGTGGGAAATATTAAATTTCTCCACTGGCACATTGGGTCACAGACCACGTTAGTTTACTAGCATCACACTAAAAATATCCTCTCTATTTTTTTTTTCTTTTAAAGATTTTATTTTTTCCTTTTTCTCCCCAAAGCCCCCCGGTACATAGTTGTGTATTCTTCGTTGTGGGTCCTTCTAGTTGTGGCATGTGGGACGCTGCCTCAGCGTGGTCTGACGAGCAGTGCTATGTCCGCGCCCAGGATTCGAACCAACGAAACACTGGGCCGCCTGCAGCAGAGCGCGCGAACTTAACCACTTGGCCACGGGGCCAGCCCCTATCCTCTCAATTTTTAATCATATATGTGATGAGGAAAAGTAATTGAGGCCAGTTAGAAACACAATAAAGCTAGTGCAAAAACAAAATCCACAAAGTTGACTTTGAAATATGCAAAAATGCATTTCATTCAAATGTTTTTTAAAAGAGCTCTTAAATATCTGTTTCTGCTAAAATATATTTCATTATTTCACATGCCTGTCTTTGGACAAATACATCATACAGTCTGCGAGTACCGTGTGACCTTTTAGTTTCTCTCATAAGCACTGAGGTTAAAGAATCGTTCCTGCCCTGGGTGATATCAAGATTTTCTGCATTAACATGTCCTTTTGCCCTTTAACAGTGTCACTTAATTTTGCCTTACTAATTCCTTCTCATATATATTTAAAATATTCTATGCTATTTTATTTCTAACTCATTTTCAGATCTTCTCTTATCATTTTTTTATACCTCTGAGGTGTTTTTGTTGACGTGTTTTGCTTTTTACATTTTAACCACAGATAAATGTTTCACCATTGTACAACAATACTTCAAAGACAAATTTTTTTCCACCAGGAATAGCAAAAAGCTTTCGGTGTCTACAAAGGAAGAGGTAAGGTAGAGAAAAAACTTTCTCCAAAGGAGTTCAAGTTAGTTTAGAGACATCCTCCTCCACATTAACTTTCATTACACCCTGGGAGCCTATGATCTCATCTAATTCCCATTAACCAAGAGGATGATCTAAAGGTGACAGGCCAGGAAACCTGCAGGAAGTCATGAAGAATGCGATTGAGTAGTCTCACCTCTGTGTAGTAAATGATAAGGTTAGAGAGGAATTCAAATATGAAGGAAAATGATTTCATTAGCAGTTGAAGAGTGGGTCAACATAAAGGTCTAAAATCCAATTTCTTCTAATTTTATTACACAAACCACTCTAAAATCTCTTTGGAATGTTGAGACTGAAAAATGTGATCAACCACAATCAAGTCTGCGTCTCCATAAACAAAGTTGGAGGAAGAGGTGAACACTCTGTAATGTCTTGTTTTATGATCTGGAGAATTTTATTTTCCTTCAGTTTTTTTTATAAACTTGGCCTATTTAAACTCAGCTATTGCGTCCTTTCACATAAACTAAACCATGAAAATTATAATTGTAAATGCTATACATAAACAGGTATGAAAGAGGTAAACCTTGAAGCATAAGACCATATAGGAGTTACACGACATGTTCTCTCTTCCTTAAAGTAGTCCTCCTGTGTAAGACAGTTCAGAAATATATGCACATCTAAAACAATTCTGCTTATCACATCTAACAAATAAATATTGATTACAGGTACGACACCAAAAAAGAGACACCAGAAAAGATATCATTGGAGGAAAAAAAGAGAGAAACTAATTAGCAATCCAAATCAATTCAACCAGGACATTTTTTAAATAAATTTATGAAATTCAATGATATCACTATCATTGAAGAATAATAGCCTA
This sequence comes from Equus quagga, assembly GCF_021613505.1. Lineage (NCBI taxonomy): Eukaryota > Metazoa > Chordata > Mammalia > Perissodactyla > Equidae > Equus > Equus quagga. The sequence goes on along the minus strand of NC_060268.1, from coordinate 6,953,710 downwards.
AAATGCTGGCTCCTGTTTCCAAATCTACTAGTTTAGATGTCTGTCCTATTGTATACATATCAAATAGTATTAATTACCTTGAAATAATGATTATTAACGTTTTGTTGGTTGTGACTCCATTTTATAGCCTCATCTTTTAATAATTGTTTTACCAATACCAAGCACATCTCCTGCCCTCTGGTAGGAACTGAGAGAAGGAACTAATAGATAAGACAAGGAACCTGCCTGCTATCAAGAAATTTACCATCTTTTGGGGAAGATAATAACACGATGTAAATTAGAATGCAGGGAAGAAAGAGCCAATCAGGAGTCCGAGACAAAGGCTTTTGGACTTTAGTGAAGGAAATAATTATTTCCTCTTAAAACTATGAGTTATGGCATTGTTTTTGCAGGACCAAGAATCATATAGAAAATCTAAAACACCATCATAATCAAAACTTGTGTTTCATAAATCTTGGTGTTGTAGTGTGCTTCATGCATTTATTCTGTGTTGTAGTCCTAAAAGATTCAATAAACATTTGTTCAAGTTGAATGGCTAACTTAAAAGTAACGATAATAATAAAGTTACTAATAGGTGATAACTATTTCAATATGAGATAATCTGGTAAATATAGTTTACATAATTCACTATTTAGAGACTGGTTTCTCAAGGTAGTTTCTTTGAATAAAGACCATGATATGTCTTAGGGCAATTCTGCCTGTTGTATAGGAAAATATGGAATCAAATACTTTGGTCATGTTTTTATTTTTTAATGTTAATTTAATATCAAATTTTATAGTATTATGTAATTTAGTTTGTAACTTTTTTACCCATTAATCTTTTTAAAATTGAGATATGATTGACATAGAAAATTATATTACTTTCAACTGTACGACATAATGATTTGATATTTTTACATATTGTGAAATGATCACCACAATAAGCCTAGTTAACATCCATTATCATACACAGTTACAAATTTTGTTTTCTTGTGATGAGAACTTTAAGATGTACTCTCTTGGCAACTTTCAAATACACAATACGGTATTATTAGCTATATGTATCATGCTGTATGTTGCATTCCCAGGACTTTATTTAATAACTGGAAATTTGTACCTTTTGACCTCCTTCACCCATTTTACCAACCTCCTGCCCCCCTACCTCTGGCATCAACCAATCTGTTCTCTGTATCTATGAATTAGGTTTTGTTTTGTTATTCTATTTATTCATGTATAAGTGAGAGCATATGGTATTTGTCTTTCTCTGTCTGACTTATTTCACTTAGCATAGTGCCCTCAAGGTCCATCCATGTTCTTGCAAATGGCAAGATTTCATTTTTTATGGGTGAGTTATATTCCATTTTACTTATACATCATGTTTTCTTCATCCATTCATCCATTAATGGACATTTAGGTTGCTTTCATGTCTTGGCTCTTATAAACAATACTACAATAAACATAGAGATGCATATATTTTTTCAAGTTAGTGTTTTCATTTCCTTTGGATAAATGCACAGAAGTGGAATTGCTGGACCATGTGGTAGTCCTATTTATAACTTTTTGAAGAATCTCCATGCTGTTTCTCATACCATACCAAATATATTAATTTACATTCCCACCAATAGTGTGCAAGGGTCCCCTTTTCTCCTCTCCTCACCAACACTTCTTATTTCTTGTCTTTTTGATAATAGCCATTCTGACAGGTGTGAGGTGATAGCTTATTGTGGTTTTGATTTGAATTTCCCTGGTTAGTGATGTTGAGCACCTTTTCAGGTACCTGTTCACCATCTATTTGTCTTCTTTGGAAAAATGCTTATTCAGATACTCCACCCATTTTTCAATTGATTGATCTTTCTTTCTTTCTTTCTTTCTTTCTTTCTTTCTTTCTTTCTTTCTTTCTTTCTTTCTTTCTTTCCTTCGTTCGTTCGTTCATTCGTTCTTTTTTATTTTTTGCTATTGAGTTGTATAAGTCCTCTATATTCTTTGGATGTTAACCCAATATATATGATTTGCAAATATTTTCTCCCATTTGGTAGGATGCCTTTTCATTTTGTTAATGGTTTCCTTTGCTGTGCAGAAGTGTTTTAGTTTTGTATAGTCCCACTTGTTTATTTTTACTTTTGTTTCCTTTGCTTTTGGTGTCAAATCCAAAAAATCATTCCCAAGACCTATGTCAAGGAGCTTATTGCCTATGTTCTCTTCTAGGAGTTTTGAGGTTTCAGGATTTATGTTCAAGTCTTCAATCCATTTTGAGTTAGTTTTTGAGTATGGTGTAAGATAGGGGTCCAGTTTCACTCTTTTGCATGTGGCTGTCCAGTTGTCCCAACATCATTTAGTAAGGAGACTGTTCTTTCCCCATTGTATATTCTTGGCTCTTTTGTCATAAATTAATTGACCATATAAGCATGGGTGTATTTCTGGGATATATATTCTGCTCCATTGATCTATGTGTCTATTTTTATGCCAATATCATACTATTTTGCTTACTATAGCTTTGCAATACAGTTTTAATTCAGTGAGCCTGATGCCTCCAGCTTTGTTGTTCTTCATCAAGATTGCTTTGGTTTATTACGGCTTTTGTGGTTCTACACAAATTTTCAGATTGTTTGTTGTGCTTGTGTGAAAAATGCCATTGGAATTTTGATAGAGATTGCACTGAATCTGTGGATGGCTTTGGGTAGTGTGGACATTTTAACAACATTAATTCTTCAATTTCTTTCATCAGTGTCTTATAGTTTTCAGTGTACAGGTCTTTCACCTCCTTGATTAAATTTATTCCTAGATATTTTATTCTTTTTAACGCAGTTGTAAATGGGATTGTTTTCTTAATTTCTCTGATACTTCATTATTAGTGTATAGAAATTCAACAGGTTTTTGTGTATCAATTTTGTATCCTGCAACTTTTCTGAATTCTTTTAATTCTTAACAGTTATTTTTGGTTGAGTCTTTAGGGGTTTCTATATATAATATCATATCATCAGCAAATAGAGACAGTTTTGCTTTCTTCCTTTCCAATTTAGATGACTATTAATTCTTTTTCCTGCCTAATTGCTCTGGCTAGAACTTCCAATACTATGTTGAATAAAAGTGGCAAGAGTGGGGAGACTTGTCTTGTTACTGATGTTAGAGGAAAAGTTTTCAGCTTTTCACTGTTGAGTATGATGTTAGCTGTGGCCTTGTCATATGTGGACTTTATTATGTTGAGGTGCATTCCCTCCATACCAACTTTGTTGAGAGTTTTTATCATAAATGGATGTTGAATTTTGTCAAATGCTTTTTCTACATCCATTGAGATGATCATACGATTTTTCTCCTTCACTTTGTTAATGTGGCACATCACATGGATTGATTTGTGGATGTTGAACCATCCTTGCATTCCTGGAATAAATCTGATTTGATCATTATGTATGATCATTTTGATGTATTGTTGAATTTGGTTTCCTAATATTTGCCGAGGATTTTTGTATCTATGTTCAACAGGGATATTGGTCTGTAATTTTCTTTTCTTGTAGTATCCCTGTCTGGTTTTGGTATCTAGGTACTTCTGACCTTATAAAATGCATTTGGAAATTTCCCCTCCTCTTCTATTTGTTGGAAGAATTAGAGAAGGATTGATATTAAGTCTTTAAACATTTGGTAGAATTCACCAGTGAAGCCATCTGGCCCTGGATTTTCATTCGTTGGGAAGTTTTTGATTACTAATTCCATCTCTTTGCTACTGATGGGTCTGTTTGGTAATGTTGGTAGGTTATATGTTTCTAGGAATTTATCCATTTCTTCTAGGAGTCCAATTTGTGATCAAATAATTGTTCACAGTAGTCTCCTATGATACTTTGTATTTCTGTGTATCAGTTGTAACATGTCCTTTTCATTTCTGATTTTATTTGTGTTGTCTCTTTTTTCTTGCTGAGTCTAGCTAGTGGTTTGTCTATTTTGTTTATGTTTTAAAAAAAGCTTTTAGTTTCATTGATCTTTTCTATTGTGTTTTTAGTCTCTATTTCATTTATTTTCACTATAATCTTTGTTATTTCCTTCCTTCTACTAACTTTGGACTTTGTTCTTCTTTTTCTAGTTCCTTGAGGTGTGAACTTAGGTGGTTTATTGGGTATCTTTCTTGTTTCTTAATGTTAAAATATTTTTTATTCTAACTTGTTGAACCTTGCTTATTTATTGGTTGAGACTAAATGACTGTGGCCAATGGATTATGTGACCAATTTACTTGGTTAAGCTAGGAATTACATTTTCCAGAATCCTTTTCTCTCTGCTTTCTGTTAAAATTGACCTAAAGAGGAATTTATATGGGATCTGGAAGGCAGAATTTGAGCAGTGGCCATTGCTCTCTAAAGATCATTGCAGTTAGGTATAATGATGCAGTGGCAGACAGATGCAGAGACAGGTAGATTTCATCTTGGACTTTACTCTTCTCTGCTCTGTGTACTCTTCTTCCTGCCTACTGTGTGCGTTGAACAAGTGCCACAGGCCCACAAGAAGAGTGTTGGCTATGGACAGACAGAGGCAGAATCTACACAGTGGCAAGGGCTTCCTATAGACTTCCTCATCAACATCACACTTAGGAATCTGGACTTGCTTGACATCTCAAAATGACCACTGACAGACACTCTGATTCTCCAACTCTTGTGGATCTTCAGTTCCCCACTCCTTCCACAAGTGTATAAATTCTAATCCCCATAATAACCTGCTTGTCCCATGATACAGTTAGTTTGCTTTCCTGAATGAACCCCAACAGATAAACAGCTAGCAATTTTCTACAACTAATATTTGTATTGCTATATAAGTTTCAATGACTATAAAATCAAATAGTTGTCACAATAGAATGCACTAAAGAAACAGGTTAATGAATGTTCCATCTTGGTACTTTATTTTTAGGTGGATGATACAGGGAAAATGGTAGGATTTATTTTAAGGTAATAAAAAATAGAATTATTGATAGTGACTAAACCATAAATTCTATACTCTTTACTTTCAAAAAACCAAATTAAATGTAGATTCTAACTTACCAGGAAATTAAATGTTGGTGAAAATTTTCTTGAGTAGAGGACAAGAAAATAGGTTAACAAATTACAGACTTAAAAAAATTGAGATCAGTCTATAATAGATTTATCTTGAGGAAACATGCTTTAGGATATAATATTCTATAGTATGTTCTTATTCAGTTTCTCATCTTTCTGTACACCATAATAATTCTAAGAATAGCCTTCTGACTTATAACAAAATACCCTGAACTGTAGAGTATTATTGTGACCCTATCTAGAACTGAAAGAAAAAGATATACAGAGTTCCTAAAAAAAACTTTAGATTTTTTATTTATCTAAACTAAAATGTGAAGTTAAATAATATCATTCATCAAATAGTATAATTTTGATGCATTGTCCATATGGTATCTTTTCCTTAGTCTAAATAATAGATTTTTTATAATGTTTTATGGATAAAATGATACATATTTGGCAGTGTGGGAAGGAAAACATAAACAGTTGGCCTGTGACATCTTCCCTCCCTACTTGGAGATGTTCAAAGAGACGATTGACATTGCAATGCCCAAGGGAATGAGTAATCTCCATCCAACCTCATCGTATACACTTTAATGACATTTATTAGTATAAAGATATTAGGGGATCCTTAACTTAAAATTTTCTTTTTAGCAAGATATTTTTAGGCTGTCCAAATTAATTTAAGCTGAAGTTTATGATTTGGGGTATGGCTGGCTGAAGGATGAATACTATTTAAACATTCCTTTTTTATACGTGTGAGACAGATAAAACTAAGAAGCCACAAAGCAACTTCCTCAGAGGTGTTCAGCGCGTGCTGGTCAGCACTCTTCTGTTACTCGGAGACCAAAACACATCCCAGAGCAGAGAGAGTGACAGTGGGGAAGCTGCATCTGACATACTGAGGCCCCTTCCAGAAAGACGTGCTCTGTTTGTGTCTCTGTCTTGCTTGCTGACTTTGAATTATTTGTAGTGTTTGTTAAAATCTATAATTTGTGTGAGCCTGCTTTGATAATTCAATCATTTCTATATGCATATGTTCCATAGTTTAAGCTCTCAAAAAGTAATGAGGTATAGCTAAAATGAGGCACTGTTACCTCCAGCAGATTCCAGAAGTTTTTGGAAATCACGCCTTCTTTGGAGTTCTTGTTTTGATTCATTAAAGACTTAAGGAAACATTGCACTAAGACACCAATGGCTTAGACTATGTATGAGTTCCTGGAACTTGAATTAGTGATTAAGGCCAAGCCAGATGATTACCATCCAGAGTTTGAGTAGCATCTATGTAATGAAATTTCCTGCTCTACTTTCTTTATTAATATCATCATATTTTATGTTTTGTTTTTACCATTCTTTGCCCCTTTATTTTCATCTTCCCCTCAAATTTTTTGTCTCCTTTTCATCCCTCTACTCACTTGGAAGCTGTAGATTAAATTCCTGTAAGAATTTCCCCTCAATTTCTCTCTCTCTCTCCTCTTCTCTCTCTCAGATTATGTATAAATATGTACCTATGTAATTGATAAAGTATATATAGTATACTTCATTTACAATATATATAACTCTATAGATACTTTACACATATGCATGTAAATTTTTTTATGATCTATTTGAGAAGAATTGGAGACAAGTGCCTCCTTATTCCTAACTACTTCAAAAGTGATTTTCTGGAACTGCCCGGTGGCACAGCGGTTAAGTGCGCACATTTCGATTCAGTGGCCCGGGGTTCACTAGTTCCAATCCCCGGTGAGGACACAACACCGCTTGGCAAGCCATGCTGTGGTAGACGTCTCACATATAAAGTGGAGGAAGATGTGCACGGATGTTAGCTCAGGGCCAGTCTTCCTCAGCAAAAAGAGGAGGATTGGCAGCAATTAGCTCAGGGCTAATCTTCCTCAAAAAAAAAAAAAGTGATTTTCTTAAGAACAAGGACATTTTCTTACATAAATATAGTGCAAACATCAAAATTAGGCTGTTTAACAAAATATTGTTATATAGTTCACAATTGATATTCAAATGCTGTCATTTGTCTTAATAATGTTCTACTAACTTTTCTCCAGTCCAGGTTCCAATGCAGGATCACAAATTGCCTATAGTTTTCATGTTTCTTTTGTTTAATTTAATCTGGAGCAATTACTAAGACTTTCTTTGTCTTTTTCATACTTTAGCAATTTTTTGAAGAGTATACAGACCAGTTATTCTGTAGACTTTCTTTCAGTTTGAGTTTGTAAGATGATCCCTCATAATTAGATTCAGCTTACAAATTTGCGGTAGAAATACTACAAAAGTGATGTTATGTCCTTGGTGCATCACATCAGGAGCCAGAATGTAGGTTTGCCCCAGGGTTAGTGATGTCAATTTTGATCGAGTTATGATTCCGTCCACCAGGTTTATCCATTTTAAAGTTACTATTTTCCTGTTTGTAATGAAGAAACAATTTTAATGAGATACTTGAGACCAGGTGACTATCTGCTGGCTCTTCAGCAGTTGCTTTTCTGGATCCGCTCTCTAGCAGTGTTCTTATGAGAATGCCTACATCTTTATTCTAAGATCTAACTTGTCCCCCTTTTCCAGCCACTGGGTGTTTGGTGGAATAAATCCAGCCTCTTTTTACTTAGACTCACTTACCCCATCAGGGCACCCTGTTGAAAATGGTCCGTAGCAAACTCATGATGGCCAAAGATCCAATGGAAACCTTCAGTAATCCAATGACCCCTGGAAGTTATCTGTGCACTGTTGCTAAAGTGGTGAGCCCTGTAATGTTTCTTTTCCAGCCTAGAATTTCTAAGGAGACAGGTGGGAGTTTGCAACTGAGACTTCCATCCACAATTCCACTATGGCTTTCCAGATGTGGCCCAGGTATGAGAAGTTGGTGTAGACTGCAGTGGACATATTTACATATCCTAAGTTTTCCAAGCCCTTATCGGTAGGGTAATAGCCCCATAGAACTATTTTACAAAATCCCCCTTTCTCAAATTCTGCTCTCTTCTTTGTATTCTTGAGGGAGCTGCTAGAACTCAAAAGCAGTGGATCATTTTCTGTGAAAAACTCCATGTGCCTATTGGTCTCACAATCATTTCTATATCTAATTCTGTCTCACTGACATTTTAATAGAAAATGAGGAAGAATGAGTCCTTTCTAATGTCCTGTTATAAAGATTTAAAATGCAGGAAACTAGCATATTTTTGTATGTAATGGAAATGGTTGGAAGTGCTATATTTTTAATGGACAATATAAATGCAAATTGTAAAAAAGATTTCTTAGGGTTTTATATTTTACTTTTTATAAAGAAAGAGTACCACATTCAGATTAAACAGAGACAGGCACCATCACATCAGAGTTACTCCACAGAGAGGAAATTAGTGCCTGAGCATTCCACGTAAAAGGCACATTACAGCTCTTCCAGCACCTAATGCCTCTCCGTGGTGTGGGAGACGTAATGACAGGTAGCACTTCTGCAGTTAAGTGGCTCTTAGACATCATCTGCTTTTCAATGGCATAAACTGCTGTGCCGTTTTTAATTTTTCAATCTTCAAGGAAGTATAAGAGTAGAGCAATTATCTACATAAGATCATCTTACTTTTTTTAGTCTTTCAAAGTGACAATTTGTGACTCTGATAGTACAGAGTTGCATTTAATGATTTTGCAATCTGTTAGACTTTTTTTACTGGTTGGCAAAAATGTCTAAAAGTATTTAAATTTTTTCTTATGGTAATTTATACCTTTCGGCCCCATAAAATAAACAGGGTGTGGTCTGTTTGCCTTTAAATGGAAATGAAATGTGTAAGAGAAAATAATAGCTGGTAATAAAAATCGGTGACTTTATTATTTTAATATATATGTTATTGCCTATATGAAATAGCCTCCAATATTGTAGATGCAAAAAATTGTAATTTCTCTATGGTATCATCAACTAATGTAGAAAAATGAGACTGAAGATCTTTGGTACAAAAGAGTCAATCCTAAGGAGTGAGTGACAGTGATAACATATTTGCCCAGTAAGTCTGTGTCATACTGTAGATTTTACCATGGTTAAGTTTACAGATCTTGTCTTTGATGATACTTTAATTTCTATGGCAACTAAACATTTTTACCTAATTTGTGTTTTTGGACCAGAGTATGATGACCAGTTTCTTCCTTTTAGATCTTCAAAAATTTTGTTTTTGCCAATGCAAATTCTCCTCTCAATTTTGAAGACTTGGTACAAATATCTGAAAATTTATTAGAACTCTACTACGTACTAATGCTGGTATAGAAACACTAAGAAATATTAGGTTAAACCACATGAAAAGCCATCTCTGTAGGTCAAAATGATTAAATGTTAACCATGTCCCAATGGCACAAACTAATATGTAAAAGCATGTAGAATAGTCTCTGTCTTTCTTTGTGACTGCAAGGAGACCTTGGGAAATTAAAAATAGTTATCTAGTGAAATAGTACTGAAAGTAGAAAGGAGACAAAGCATTTCAACAGCTTAGAGTGAGGCCAGTAAATGTTAGACTGAGTAGACAGCACAGGCAAGGGAATTTTGAAAGTGTTTGGCAAATATAAAGGGGGAGGTCAGAAAGCAGTCAGGGACCACATCAGTCCTCTTGATTGAGTATTCAGGTCCTGAGTACCACAGAAAAGGAATAATGCAGAGTGTCCAAAAGAGAAACGTTGAATGATCAGAAGACTTGACAAGTGTTCTGTTTTCTTCTCTAGGTGTTTGAAGTTTTGGAATTAGAAATGACCATGTGAGCTGCTTAGCCAATGGCTGGGAAGTGTGGTACTTTCTGATAGAAATTTGAGGCGTCTGAATGCAGTTCTCAATGAACACAACCCTGTATTGTGGCAAATATGGAAAGCATGTGTTAAGATGCAGCTTCAGTCAGCCACCTAACCCTCTGGGCTGTAGTCTAATGAATTACATCGTTACTGCAGCATGACCCACCCTATCACGACAGACATGAGCAATGACACGTATCAACCAGTTTTAGGAAAGTATTTTTGATCACTACTCTAAGAATCTAACTGAAGATTCAAGGAAATATTTATGAGCCTAGTTGTCCATTTACAATTTGTTTAGACTACAAAAGGGAAAAAATTAAATGCCTAATAATAGGATATTCACTAAATAAATTACATATATATACATATATAATTTACTTCTTAGCTGCTAAGCTGATTTTTTATTTTGACCTTATGGACATAGATATGCACTGACTATAAAAACGTGTCCGCATCATCTATGACTGTTTTCTAGGGATGTACATCAAGGCACAAGCAATCCTTATTGTTGAATAAAGGAAAGGCTAGTATTGTTTGCTTTGTTCTCGTCTATGTATTTTTATATGGCCCAGAAATAAAGCAAATTGCTTTAACACAAAGAAAATAAAGCAAAAATATTTTTAACTTAGGCAACAAATCCATCTCCTGTAAATAAGTGAGGATAGGCTGAGAGTAGAAGAGTTTTAGTGGAGAATGTAGTTATTGTCTGCATTCATTCAACAATCAGAACTACTCTGTGTCCAACACTGTGCTTGGCACTTATAATAAATCAGAGAATCAGATAGGGAACATATGTTTCCTGAATTCACTCAACTTAAAAACTAAAAAGGCCTAGTAACCGGGACAATTTCTCCCCCACACAAATAAATATACAATGATGAGTTATGATAAATTCTGTGAAAAAAAATACTGAGTCAGAATGAAGGGCCTGATTTATATTAGAGCATCAGGTGAGTCTGTCTGCAAGAAAACCTAAAGGATAGCAGTGTATAGTCATGTCAAGATTGACAGTCTCGCCGGCAGTAGGACAAACTCATGCGTGTCTTAGAGGGAGGAAAACATTGGCATATTTCAAGATATGAGCAGGGAAACATAAGCATGTAGAGAGATTTTCAAGGGAATCAAGGGTTAAATCTTGAACATCTTATTTTTGTGATGAATACATGCATCTGAAACTTGGAAGAGAATGAAGGCAAGAGATATAAATCTGGAAATCAACAACATGGAAAGATTTTGCAACTTATGAGTTGTTATGAGTGGATGGGATCACCCAGGAGCTAGCAGAATGAGAGGAGAATGGGTCCCTGAGGAGCTCTACCATATAGATATTCCAGAAAGGACAGGTGTCATGAACTGGCTTTTTTAGATTCCATATGTAAGCGGTATCACACATTATTTTTCTTTGAATTTGTAGGAACAGAGAAAAAATGGTGGTTCCCAGGGGCTGGGGAGTAGGGGAATTGGGAAGATGTTGGTCAAAGGGTACAAACCTGCAGGAGGAGGTGAGTAAGTTCTGGGAATCTAATGCACAGCATGGTCATAATAGTCAACAATACTCTGTTATGTAGTTCAAAGTTGCTAAGAGACTAGATCTTAAGTCTTCTCACCACAAAATGAAATGATAATTATGTGACTTAGAGGTGTTAGCTCACCTTGTGGTGGTAATTATATTGCAATATATAAATGTATCAAATCAACAGGTTGCACACCTTAAACTTATGCCGTGTTATATGTCAATTAATAAAAAAGAACTATGAAGGGTCTGAGATTTTGCCCTACTTGCAAGCTAAAAATGTAGCCTGACAGAGTTTCGTCAACACTGGTAGAAGATATGAGACTCCGACTCCTGGGTCAGAGACCATAGACTTCATTACCCACGTCTCAGCAAATCCTCTGAGTGTCAGCATATTGACAGCAGCTCTCCTTCCCCCGAGGTTCACGGGTCACTGTGAATGGGCCAAACTGGTGCCTGTATATGAAGTGGACTGTGTTACAGGTCAGGAATGCTGAGATTAGGAAACCCGAGTCTTTTATAAAGGGCAGTGAGTCTTCCTGCCTTTTGGTTTGGAGGGAGATGTGACCTTTATTATACTGGACAATAAGCACGCTTCCAGAGTAAAGCAACACCTGCTCTTCCAAGGCTGTTTGCTATACAAATACTCTTGGAAAGGCAGGGTAAAACACAGGGTAGTGAGGGCTTCACACGAGAGGTCCAGAAACTCAAAAGGCTCAGGGAGAATGTGTCAGCAGCAAGGAGACCGCAGAGCACAAGAGGGAGAAGCAAGAGGAAAACCAATGGAGACACCAAGGACAGAGTGTCACCACAGGAAGAAGCAGTGAGTGGTGGCAAGTGCTGCTGAGAAATCAAGTTAGGTCATGACTGCAGCCTCCATTGTACTCAGCAACGTGAAAGCCGTTATCAGTGATTCGGTTAATATTTTTGAAGGCATACGACAAAAAATGACTGACTTAACTTGAGCAGGAAAGGAAGATGGTCAAACCTCCTCTCTTGTTGCGCAGTCCTGTTACCCATGTTGTCTCGATATAATGACTAGCAGCATCCCCATTAGCTCTCAGAAGAGTTCTGGTTTGGACTACAAACTATATTTGGTTAATAGAAGAGAAGAGTCCATCGAAGTAAAATAGGAGAAGACCTAAGACCGAGAATGGTAGGAATACTGGCGGCCGCGAGGTCTTTCTGCAGGAGGAGCTTATGGACATTTTCTGGCAGAGGGCTGATCAATGACAGTTTTTAGTTTTTATATCTCACTATTTAAGTATTTAAACCCTACTTAAAGATTTATAAATAATTCAGTTTGGTTTAGCTGACTCTGCACTTATTTCAATCCGCCTTAGCCAGGAAATATCAGAAAGATAAAAGACATTTGTACTGGAGGAATCTTAATGAGCCTACATATATCTCACTTGATGTTTCCTACCTTGATGGTAAAAAGAGAGCCACTTAGGTGGCACTGTGGGAGTAAAATCCAGATTAGAGTGGATGGAAATGTCACCGGAAGAAAAGTAGAGATTGCATATACTGCATATTCCTACAAAACATTTGGCTGTGAAAGGTGATAATGAGGGTATTGGCCATAAGATCAGGGTGACAACTGGATGTTTCAAGGACTGATGTAGATAGGAAGGGGTTGAAGATACAGGAGGGTTGCTAACAGCTCATGTAACTTCTCCAAGACCTCAGCAGCAGTGAGGATCGCCTGCGCAGTGATTGGTTCTTGACAGGAAAAAGGCATTTCATCCATTGTAACGGAGGTGGGAAGGAGAACACAGCTACACATCCAGGAGAGTTTACAGATTCAATGTCAGGAAGCTGAGAAAGCTCTTAGCTGATGGCATTTCCCTTTTAAAGATTTTTTATTTTTTTCCTTTTTCTCCCCAAAGCCCCCTGGTAGATAGTTGTGTATTCTTAGTTGTGGCTCCTTCTAATTGTGGCATGTGGGACATCTCCTCAGCGTGGCTTGATGAGCAGCACCATGTCCGCACCCAGGATTGGAACTGATGAAACACTGGGCTGTCTGCAGCGGAGTGCGCAAACTTAACCACTCAGCCACAGGGCCAGCCCCGCATTTCCCGTTTAGCGAACCATAAAATAAGATTATATGTTGAGAATCAGGTAGGGGAAGGACAGCTTCAGGACTAAGAGGAGAGAACACATGAAGTTGTTTCAGAGGCTAGAAAAATGAGAACCAAACAAGGTTTCTGGGCAGTTCCAAGACCTCAATCCACGTTAGTGTTCACAAGTGTATAGTGGTATCAACTAGCCAGTTAGGGGATTCATAGTGACAATGATCACATTTGCCTCAATTCCAAACCAAGTAATGGCATATGTAGTCTATTGATAGTACATACAATTTTAAATTCCAGATTATGTGATTGCTAAATCTATATTTTCTGGGTTTCTTTCTCAGAAGATATTAGTAAAAATTATAGGGTGATTCTTCCCTTTTAGTCTCGTACATTATTCATGAGTGGCAAGATTTGGGTAGCTTCACTATTTTCTAGCAGAAAGGAGCATTTCACTCTGAGAAACCAGAAGGTACGGGATAGGTGGTGATAAGTGAGGAGAGAAGGAAACAGACACTGCTCATAGGGCTTGTGCAGGCCCAGTTCAGAGCATTCACTTAACAAACACTGGCCGAGTGGAAAAAAAGAATAAATATGTGAGTGAATGAGTAGAGTGGAGGTTAGAAGAATAGACCAGAGATTTAATTTTAGATAGAATATGGAATATTCATTTAGACACTATTTCTCAAAAACCTAAGAATGGTGTTAGGTACAGGGCATAAATTTCTCACTCAATATCTCCATGCAATAATTACCCCTTCTCTTAAGGTGGTAGTTCTTCGTGGGTTGGAGGAGAGGGGAATCAAGCCAGTTAAATTGCTGTGGTACGTCTCTTCGTTTTTCTTCTCAGGGGATGTGGGATGTAAGCTGTAGGAATTTACCATAGTTTCTTTGAGTCTAGTTGTATCATTCGTGATGCATACTTCTTGTCAGCCTTTAAACCCGTCCCTCTTTGTATTCCCAGACTGTCCACTTCCCCAGGAATCTATGCTTCTTCTTTCAGAAATAATCATGTGAGGGTTCTCACTCAGGTCTGTGGCTGGTGAGGTAAGAGTGAATTTAAAACTTATTCATATCTCTTTATCAATATTCATCAAAATTTGGTTGATTTTTTTCCCCATGAAACTTATCTGGTATACACTAGAAATATGAACTCATCTATAATCATAATCTAAGACTATATATCAAAACTGATAAGACTTACTTTGCTATCTTAAGAGATATTTGCCCTTCTCTGGACTCTGGTATGACCAATTTCATTTCTTAAGTCAAAATAAAGAGTGTAACAGATGCTGAGAAAGGTGGGTTAAAATTGTTACTCTGCGGCCGCGGAGTTTTCTACTTCTGCTTTTAGTGACATACGGGTATATTTTATCCTTTATATCTTCATAGATTTCTGGCTAATACAATTATTGAAGCATTTTGCATTTCAGGATAGCATCTAGGATTGCCGTATTTCCTCCTTGGGCTATGCTCCTTTATCTTTACGTACTCATCTTTGCATTGCAGTGGGGTTTTGTCTGTTTCTTTTCTATTTGTTGGTTTAATCCTAACTTTTCCTTTCTATTGACTTGCTATTAATACTTTATATTATTATTTTAACTTTTACACTAGAGATTATACTATGCATCCCAAAATTAAAATCTAATATAAATTGTTATTTTTATATCTTGCTAAACACCACAAGGACTTACTTGAATTCTTTCCCAATTTATGTGCCATTTTGGCTGTATATTTGAATCCTATATCTATCTATGTATCTATCTATCTATCATCTATCTGTCTATCTATATCTACTCCTCCCAAAGGGAGGGGGCGTGGGGTTTTATAGAGGCAAGTAACCAAGGAAGTCGTCCGTGAGTCTTAGGGAAGTCATGAGGAAGGATACAGATATGTCTTATCTCAAATAGGGAAAAGAAAAGTGGTTCATTGCAATTAGCTGTTTCCAGAAATACAAAAGGGTAAAGGGGTTTCTCAACCATCACCGTTTTCTAAAACAGGACTCAGGCAAAGTTCAACATTGTCACCAGCAACATAGTAGGTTGAGTTGACTCAGCCACTTTGGCAGAATTTCTCTTTTATCTATTTACTAGGTCTTAATTTTACAGTTACAAAACTCAGGTGTGCAAATTTGACCCCCCAAACCATTATTGGTGTTTTTCGTAAGTCATTTGTTTGTATATGTGTCTATATATTTATCTTTCAAATTTTTTCCTTATAATTATTTTGTCATTTCTCTTAGGCCTGCAGAATGCCAGTTAATATGTTCTTTTATGTGGATCTGCTTGTTTCAAATTCTCTAAGTTTTATTTTATTGAAAATATACCTATTTTAGGTTCAAGTTATACTTATTGTGTATAAAATTATAGGCTGTCCTATTATATTTCAACATGAAAAATTTATTCCGTTGTCTTCTATGTTTCATTGTCCAGTTGAATAAGATGATCTCATTATTGCTACGTCCTTAAAAGTGATCTGCTTTTTTTTTCTTTGGCTGCTTTTAAGACTATTTTATTGCCATTGATTTGACACAGTTTTTACTAAAATGTGGCTTTAAGTTGCTTCTACCCTATTTTCTCTTGCCTCTTCTTCTTTGGATCCAAGTACAATTATGTTAGATTTTTTTACTTTATCCTCACTATCTCTTACCTCTCTTTTGTATTTTCCACTATTTTGTCTTTTCATACTTTATTTGGATATTTTCTTTTGATCTTTCTTCCTTTCTCTAGAGATTATATGATGTGCATGTAGAAAATCTAAAATAATCTAAAAAGCGATAGAATTTATAGGTGAATAAGACAAAGTGTGGATACAATGTCAATCTATAAAACTCATTTTTATTTCTATCTACTAGTAGAAAACTAATATAAAATGAAAAATCTAAAGTATCCATTACAATAGCATGAAAATCATCAAATACCTAGGAACAAATCTACAGAAAGATGCGCAAGATCTCCATGCTACAACCTAGAGGAGCTGGTTGGGAGACAGTAGAGAAGACTTCAATTTAGGGAAGAGCTACACCTTCTGGGATGCTATGATCTTCTCACCTGAGTGCTGGTTACAAGGATGTGAAAATTTGCACAGCTACTCATTTATAATATTCATACTTTTCTTAATCTATGTTATGTTTCCTCAGGAAAAGTAAACAGGACAGTTACAATGGAAGGCCTATGAACAAACAATTCCCAGAGAAATAAAAAGGACTGAAACTGCTATCAAAAGAGGTAGAGTTATAAGTAGTTATAATTATAGACATAGATGTATCTTCATTCAAAGGTGACATGGATAACTTTAAAAGAATGAGTTGCTAGATCTTCAACTTGTGTGAGTTCCCTTTCCTAAAACTGGTCTGCCAAACATGTATCCTCATTCAAGAAATTATGAGGCTCTCCTTTTCCTCTCCCATTTAAAAAAAAAATACTACTATTTTTCACCCGTTTTGAAGTTTAGTATCATGTCTTAAGGTGTTAAAAATTTCCAAAACAGCAAAGGTAAAGACGATTTGAAATATTGGTGTTCATAAAGCCTCCTTGGTCGAGGCACCGTGTATCAATTCCAAGTCATGCCTTTCCCTGTCTCAGAGGTATTTATGTTGTGGAAAAGCATTACATTAAAAACATGATCTTTGACCCATAGCGATATGTTCTCAATTCATATATTTTGTTGAGTAGGGCAACAAGAGTGACAACAATTTTAATTTAATGACTTTGTTTTTCTATACCCTCTCCATTGTCAAAGAATGCATCGCTCCTATGGAAGTGTTCAGAGACAGCAAGTGATCATCAGGAAAAAATAGTGAAGACTGTGGCACTAGTCGTCCTCACCTGACAAACTCATAGCAAAATGCCGTGCCCTACTGTCTGCCTGTTGACTTTTATCTGTTCCTTCCTTGCCTCCTTCCTCCCTCCCTCCCTCCCTGTCTCTCTAGTAAATAGAATATTAAACCTTGTAAAAAACAAACAAACATGCTGGAAAATATAGACTTCCTCTCAATCTGAGTATACACATTTTCTCCATTCTTAGGAATGAAATTCATCTTAGTGAATATTCCCCTTAACGATCAACTGTTTTTCATTGCATATTTTGTACGACTTCCAAAAATACAATCAAGAACGTAACGCCCAGAACTTTAACAAGCCACCTTTATCAGTTACAGCAAATTCCTATTTCTCAGAGGTCTAAATGCTGTTCCAAGTCTGTCTTAAGCGTAATTAAAAGTTAGTAATTATTAGACATGAAATATAATTACTATTCCCAACAGTCACATCTATACATATAAAAAATAGTATCAGAATTAAGTGAGAATAATTTAATAAATGAGAGTAATTTATTATTCTCATGTTAACAATAAGTAATTTAATTTATTCAAATATGAGTCACATGAAGAAAACTAGCTCCATAAACTTTATGATAGGTTTCTAACAAAATGATACCCTTAATTATTAATATGGATTAATATTATAAATATGTTTATTATGAGCTACTTTGCTCTAATAATGATTATAAAAATAACTCATTTTGAAATAATTATTTGAACATATGGCATTATGACCACAGTAAATAATAAAAATGCATTTAATTTGCATATTTTTTTGTTTAGAGTTGTGTGATAGTGGAATCAAGAAGACTTTCAAGAATAAACATATATTACTTTAAGACAAGATTCTGTAGGAGAAAAGGAATGAAAGTAGGAGTTCAAGGGAAGAAAATGACAGAAACTTTCTAGTTGTTGCAAAAGAATTAGTTCATGCAAAAAATTAGCTGGGTATTGTAGGAAAACGAAGTCTAAGGAATATTGAAGGATGTGACTAATTATATATTCTAGATACACTGTCAGGAGCAACTGCAAGAGATTCTGGTAAGGAATTATGAAGAACAAGTGTCAGAGGAAGCTGATAACGCATCATGAAACAATAAGATATTAGAGTAAGCTTGATAATGAATTATGAAAAACAGGACATCAGAATAAGCTCATTTTAACTACTGATGCAAATTGAATATCTGCTTCCCACTTACTAAAAGTGGGATATATATAACAACTGTGGCTTTAACTCTGTATAAATGGATGGGAAAATCTACTGAACCCTGTAGTCATTTGCTGGCCCTGCATAAATTCAGTGTGTTTGTGGTGCTGAAAAAGCAAAAACAAAAACTAAGCCAAAAAACTGAATTCTATATGTTTGAATTGGCATGTTTCTTTAGGTCTTGATTTATTTTCTTCTTCAGCGATATCGGATGGTTAAAGTAATTAGATACTACTGGATATCTTTAAAATGGATGTGACACTTTGATTTAAACTATCCGTATGTATAGCATATCAAAAAGTAAAGGCTTTGCAACTATTTTAATGGGTAATAAAAATATTAGCATCAATATAAAAATGTTTTAAGAAGTGGAGCGTATTTTTAAAAAATTTTAAGGATTATAAAAGCAAAAATGATTTGAAAATCCTACATTGCAGCCCAACAGGTATATAAATCCTGCATAAAATTGAAAAGTTTTCTCAGAAAAACTTTTTCAATAGTAAATAATGAAAAAAATTTTGAAATATTTAAAGAAAATCATACACAGATTTTACAATTGGTCCAATCACTTTAAGTAGTAGAAAAAGTCTTATTGATATAATTATTTTATTGATATTACTATTTTATTGATACAGCTAATTGATAGAATTTTGGATTTTGAATACATAGCTGAAGGCTTATTCTAGAAAAGATTCTCATAAACTCTGAAATGAAAATCAGGTGATATAGAATAAAGCATATGGGATTTAGGCATACTGGAGAAAGTTCAAAAACTAACGTTACTGCCTTCTACCTGTTTAATCTTAAGCACATCTCATTTCTTTAAATCTCAGTTTGACATTTCTATAGTAAGAAAAAAATGCTTTTGTTTGTTCTGAGAATTGTAATAAGATTAATGTTAGTTCTTGTTCCTTGTATACTAATCTTAAATTCTTCTCCAAATAATGTATGTACTAAAAATCCATTCTTTCTGTGATAGAACATCTATTAACATTTGTGTGTGTGTGTGTGTAAGGAAGATTCGCCCTGAGCTAACATCCATTGCCAATCCACCTCTTTTGTTGCTTGAGGAAGATTCCCCCTGAGCCAACGTCTGCACCAGTCCTCTACTTTGCATTCGGGATGCCTCCACAGCAGGGCTGATGAGTGGGGTAGAGCCGCACCTGGCATCCAAATCCGAGAACCTGCCAAAGTGGAGAGCCACTCAGCCACCGGGCTGGCGCCTATTAACACTTTTTTTAAAATCATTAGTTAGGGGCAATAAGCCATCTTCTTAATATATTTATATGTAATTTTGCTGAAGGCAACCTCTTCATACATAAAACTTTGCTGTCAGCATTCATCTAATTCACAGAGACAAATCCCCTGAAACTTTACAGCTGTCGATTATCAACAGTCACCTTATGTGTGCTCCTAGGAGGTCTATAGGATTCTAAATCTAACACTTTTCAATCATCGTTCTTACCAAGAGTCTATTGATAAGATATCATGCAACATATCTTGAAAGCAACCAGAGCTATAAGAATGCCATCTGGCTAATGTTCTTTTAAGATGGTGAGACTGGTCTTCTCTCTGACAACTTGCCAATTACAATGTTAGAGAAGAATGAAGAAACTCTAGCATAGACCCATTGCTTACATTTCTTTAAAGTCAGTTTGGAAATAATTCAAGAAATGAGGGGAAAATGCAAATAAGCAAAGAAAAAAAGATCAGCCTCTTGAAACCTTCCATCGAATCATTGTTAAACTTTAGAGAGATAGCATAAAAGATCAAAAGAGAGAAGAAATATGAAAATAATAGTGATGCTTTATTTTTACTTTTAATCTAAGTTGATAGTTGATCTTTTGTGTTTACCCATCTGAATTAATAACTGATTGTTTCCTAACTATCTAAGCACAAACTATTCTCTTTTTCCCAGGTGTAGTAGGAACTTCTATTATGAATCATAAATTGCAGACAATTATTACATTATGGATGATCATAGGATGTAACATGTGTGCCTCTATAGCTTTCGAAGATGTGTCATCCAGGACAATCACCCTAACATCACAGGGAATTGATTATTAAAATATTCTAATATATAAATGAAAAAGTATATTTATAACTTGTAGCTAAGACTCCAACTTATGCCTTCTGATTTCAATATGATTTATAAATAAGTGTAAAATCACAGTACTTGTGGAACTCGCTTAGCATTTGAAGAAGGAAGGAAAAACTTTTCAGGAGTGATCAAATTAGCTTATAATATATGTTTCAGAAGAGTAGAAAATCAGCAAACTTGATTTCTTTGCAGGTCATGGAAACCTGATTTATCCATGTTTTGGTGTTCAAAAAATAAGTAAAATGTATAAATATAACGAGGGCAAATCTTTCAGACATAAGGATAATTAACATGATAATAGACTAGCATAAGGCAAGGAGTAAAATTAACCCCAAATATCTGTTCAATCTAGTATGAGCCTTCTTGAGATATGAAATCTGGACCCCACTTTTATTTTCTGCATCAAATCAGAGAGATGAATTATTGTAGTGTCTAGGTGGAAAATAAAATGTAGTTTTATTTAAGATGAAGAATAATTTTATAATCTTCCCTCATAATATTCTCACTGTCGAGAATTTTAAATAAATACATTATAATCAAGAAGATCATTAGCTTCTCTTTATTTATTTAGGATGCCTTGCAAAAATTTTATTGGTGTAAAGTAATCAGTAATGATACAATTTGTTTCAACAGTTTAAAAATTGTATAACTAGTTCTCTCTGACTACTTTACAAAATCTGTCATGCCAAAAATATTAATAAATTTAACATTGAATAACATTTTTATTATACTATGTAAATTAGTCATATGCCTTAAAGATTTTCTAATCATTTGAAGATTTTGAATTGCCTTCAATAAGAAAGAATAATGATAGCTCAGATTATAAAAAAGGGTATAAATGATAGTAGAACAATTGGGTTAGATTCTAATTTCTTGAAAATGACATTAGAATTCATGTTACTAGTGATGAAAGACATCTATAATAAAATGTCCATTGAAAACTGGAATTTGAAACATTTATCCGTTGAATTTATGAGAGGATAATAGAAGAAAAAAAAGAAACAGATATGCTAGATGAATCCTATACCCAACTCAGCACAAAGCAGGGAAACACTATTTGAACCAACCAGGTTCGGAAATATATAATATTGTAACCCTGACCCTGATTGTTACCTAAGATCATAAAACTGCAGAGACACTTATTTGCATTCCAACATTACTTTAATGACTACTCACTTTAAAAAAAATCTTTCGGTTATCCATCATGATTTCCAGGCAAGTCACTGAAGCCCTTTCCTTTAAAATTTGTAAAGATAGCATAAAAGACCCAAATAGGAGGAGAGATCTGAAGAAGATAATGATAACGTTTCCTTTTCATTTTGATCCCACACGATAATTGATCTTTCCTGTTCACCACTTGAATTGATAACTGCTTTTTCTTGATGAGTATCTGGGCAGACTATTCTCTTTCTAAAGCTCTCAATGTAAAACATTTTTCTCCCAATATATTTTTATGACAAACAACACTAGAACACTAAAGAAAGTGTTACCATTAGAACTAAAATAAGCAAGTACTTTACGCTATTTTTTGTTTCTTGGACTCACACATATGGATCTGTTTTCCCTGCCATCACTGTGTCACTGCTGACATGAAACACTGCAGTCCAGCTGCCAGCCACTGCATGATTTCTTGCTTCATATATGGAGTCTTTATAAAAATTAACTATTTTGACATATTATAAGAGGTATATCTCCAGCATCATCACTATTACCACATTTATGATTGCAATTCTCAACCGTGACCTTACTGTTTACCGTTCTTCACTGTTATGGAACATCCTACACTAAACTTAAATATTATACCTTTTTGATATTTCATTCCTTTTATTCTCTCATTTTATAATTAGTTATTCAAATCATAATGTCTTTGTAAGTTATACTTTTAAGCCTGACTTGATGACTGAATTGTCACTCTTGTGCTTTTCAAACATATTTCTGTAACACAAACTCAATTTTCTTTACTACTTCCTATGATTAGGGCAAATTCCACCAGCAGTGAACTGAAAGTGCTGGGTAGTCGGTACTACCATTTACTAACTAGTTCCAGGTCTTTATGGAAATGTACAGAGAAATGGCAGGTTTGCACTTTCTCACCCTTTTTTTTTGGAAGGTAGTCGTTGGCTGCAACCTTGCTTTGGCAAATGATATGCAAACCAAAGTGATCTAGCAGTTAAGTTGTGTCATTACAGGTGGGAGGTTTAAGAGCCAGTGTGTGAGTTACTCCATCCCCTCTCCTCTGGTGCAGCGACCTTGGAATTACGGGTTGATGTACAGCTCCATCAGCCTCAGTGACTACAGTGAGAAGAGCCATCCTGCCAAATATACATAGAAGCATATACATAGACAGTATATTTGTATATATACACATATCAATACACACACACACACACAAACATGACCACAGTGGACGTAGAGCATCAGTAACATATAAAACTCAATCGTGTTAACCTGCTGGCATCTTTCAGTTGTCTGATACCTCCTCATAACCTTGTATAATCTCATTGATTCACAGAGAGAGAAGTTATACTAAATTTTATATGCAAAATAATAGAAAAGCCTTGAAGAAAATGCACAACTGATTTTAGTGGTTATTGGGATTGTATAATTATTTTTCTTTATTACGTTATGCCTGATTATAAAAGTATTTGAAAGCTGTATTGAAATTAGAAATACTATGTCATTGTGAACATATCACAGGATTTCTAATCCACTTATTGAAACAATATCTATTCTATACGCACATGTGCTCATGACTGGGGTCAGATCGATGAAGAGACCAGAAAGACCCCTGCCTCTGAGAGTTATAGCCTATGGAGGAATCAAGTAATAAATATAAGATAACTAGTTAGTAACATAATTTCTAGCTGAAATACTACTATTATTAAGATTATGTGGTCTAATTCCTACTAGTGACCATGACTTTGAAAAAGTCCATTTAATATATCTACTTACTTAAAAAGAAACATCATAATTATATTCATGCTCAGACATTACTGGTATGTGAACAAAGTCCATCAAAATTCATCCCCCAAACAATTTCCATCTGTCTCCTTCTCTTCTGGAGAGAGGTTTAAAAGACCTCGAAGAGGTTTTAAAATACTGCTTCAAACAATGTGCTAGGTCCTCGGTCTCTATCCGTCTTCCTGCATCTCCTCTGCGGCCTCGCTGGGGCACTGAAGCTGCTACGTGGGAAGTCACCTACGACCTCCAGGCAACCTGCAGCCCTTCATCTCTCCAACCCTTTATGTTTCCCGTTGGGCAACTTGAACCGTCGCCATGACGTTACCTACATCTGTTCCTCTCTTACTGTTTTATATATAACTTCCTAACTGAAATCTCTGGCCATGGCCTTTGTTGTGGAATCCTTTCTTAGACTTTCAAGTGCCTTTGGATGTTTTAAGGTATGCTTAATATTGAACATAATTTTAATCAAATGTATTTTCAAAGGAGGAATTTCTGATTAATTAGTCGATGAAATTTTGTTAAATTTTCAATATTAGTTTTAATTTCAAGAATTGAAGAGAGAATTAATTTTTTCATTGACTGAATCATCTTAATCAGAACCTCCTTATTTTTATTAATAATATCTTCTTAGAAATTAAAAAAATCAGACTTATCCTTCATCATAGTTTTTACTCTCAAAGACTTTTGCTAATGAATTCAACTGATTCGTCTCTTAGTTACTCTGTATCTGATTTATTCCAGATGCTCTCAGCTGGGCCCTTCCCCTCACTTGGACGTAATCTGAAAGTTTTCCAGATGATTTCTCTATTCTCTTCTTTCTCCAATATATATAAGTTTATCTATAATCCAGATTATCAAAAGCCCTAGAAAATTAGCTCAAGTTCCTTTGAAGAAGACTTAGAAGAATATTTGTGGTCTATACTTTATTATATAGAATTAAGTCAACTTTGTACGTAAATACTTGCACGTTTTATCTCCCCAACTATACTACCAAAGCTTTGAGGGTGTAATGGGCAGTTTTCTTCATTTTTTTTCCTGAAGAATTTGAGATCTGTCTTGCACTTGATGTGCTCATTAATCATTGGATTACTAATTTTTCAGCAATAGTTGTAGAAAAATTCTGCAATATTTTAAAAATATATGTTTCCATTTGTCCTGGATTGGGGTGGGAAAAGCTAGTAATTACAAGTTCTTTTGCACCAAAAGCAAAACAGTAGTAACATACACACAGTGAACACACACATGCACATTCTGTTTAGTCAAAATAACAAAACAGTATCTAGATTAAAGCCATCCTAAATTTTTACATTTCCTTTATTGTTCTTTTGCTATTTCTTACCACTTTTTTCTTTTCTCCTGTATTTGGACTCCTAGGAGTTTTAATAAACTGCAGACTTTAAATCGTGTTCTTCTGCAGTTACATGAAAGGGTGTATCACTTTATATTACGTGCTATTGCATGCTATTGCGTGGATTTTATGAGCATTCATTGGTTTGCATTTACGTGGGAATCTCCTCAGTTTCTTAATAGATTCCATGTTCCCAGGCCTCAACAAGTCTGTTCCTGTTTCTACTACATGATGAAGTGAAGCCTGTTGGCAGCAGTAAAATGTCCTGTGGTGTTGATATTTCTGATACCACATTTCACAGATTTCATACCGACCATCAATGATTGTTAGATGTGAAACTAGAAGGTAAATTTTGAGTTGAGATTTTTACAAGTGCTGAATTAGTTCAGCTTAGTTAAATTCTCCTGCTATTTTTGAATCTGCTGCCAATTCTCCAGTTTATGTTATTCAGAGCTATGCTGACTTTAGAAAGCATACTTTAGTTATCTGGGATTATAAAAAGTATTCCACGTCCAGAAAACAACTGTACTTTGCTTTTCTGATTTTTGTTTATTTCTGTGAGAGAAATTCTACCACAAATTATGTTGTTGTTTAACAACATCCTGTGAATTAAATTACATATTTGTGTTTATAATGTGCTGTGTACTGAAAATCATTTTTCTCCCTCACATTCCTGAATAATGTGCATTTGCCAGATATGCAGTTTGGGCCTGTTGGTCATCCGAAGTGAGGGGAAGGTACAGAAGTGGAAATGCACCAGCTGCTCTGGAGCATTGACTGCGGGTCACTAAGCACAGCCAGCACGTGGTGAGGACAGTGAAATACTTGCTATATTCCAGGAACTAATTATTTCACTTGATGGTTTTGAATAAAAATATTGGGAATAAATTTTTCCAGTTTAGACTATTTCATTACCTCTGTAATGAAAGTATCTTAACCATAATTTTTGATTGGCATTTTCAAGAGTCTTTCTAAATCAACCTCGTATGTAAAAGCAGCAAACAAATTATTCCAAGTGTACATCATGTAAGATCAGGTGATTTAGCTTTATTTAGCTTTTATCTTGAGACGACTGCTATATTTTGAATGGAATGATAAGTATATATCCAGTACTCAGAAGAAAAGATAATTTTTTATAATCAAGGGTCAACAGTTTTATCAAGTGCTTAAAGTAAATCTCCTCTATCTATTCAACAGATAATTTTGGGGTAAAAGAACAAAATGCTGAGGCTCGACCTCATTTTAATAGTTAATATAAGAGTTATTCAAACTCCATCTGGTAATCATGTTTTCTCTTAGTCAGTTTGAGAATAATATTATGTTAATATCTTCCTCATAGAATAGAAAGCATTTACCAGAAATGTCCATTACCTGCGTGTCAACAGAAATACAGCAATGTTTGGCACATCTGTGACCCTCAATGAGCTTAACTAAAATCAAGGAAGGACTCCATATTTGTGAAGAGCTGGCCATAGTCCGAATAGCGGTAATGGTGTGAAACAAGGGAATTCTCACAGTATCTGATAAGAGTACAAACCAAGACAGTTAGTTCCTCAAAACTGAGCTTGAAGATAGAGCTTCTATTGATCCAGTTTTTTCACTTCTAGCATGTGTGATGGAGAAATTCTCAAATCTTGTACATAAAAAAATATGAACAAGTAGGTTCTTTATATCCGTGTTTGTACGAGAAAGTAATTTCAAAAATTACTGTCCATTGATGTGTTAGTTTTTTCGGTGTACAATAACAAAAGGCCACAGACAGGGTGGCTCAAACAGCAGAAATTTATTTTGTCACAGCTTTGAAGCCTGAACGTCCAACATCAAGGTGTTGGCAGGGTTGGGTTCTGCTGAGGCCTCCCTCCCTGCCTTGCAGATGGCCACCTTCCTCTTCTTATTTATTTATTTATTTTTTGAAAAAGACCAGCCCTGAGCTAACATCTGCTGCCAATCCTCCTCTTTTATTTTGCTAAAGAAGACTGGCCCTGAGCTAACATCCATTCCCATCTTCCTCCATTTTATATGTGGGACACCTGCCACAGCATGGCTCGACAAGCGGTGCATAGGTCTGCACCTGGGATCTGAACTGGCGAACCCCAGGCTACTGCAGCAGAACGTGAGAACCTAACTGCTGCGCCACCAGGCCAGCCCTCTTCCTCTTCTTCTAAAGACACCAGGCCTATTGGATTAGGACCCAACCCTCATGACATCATTTAACCTTAATTACCTCTTTAAAGGCTCTAGCTCCAAATACAGTCACAATGGGGTGAGGGCTTCAACATATGAATTTTGAGGAGACACAATTCAGTCAATAACAATTAATTGAAAAATGGGTAAAAGTCTTTGATCTATTTACACGAGAAAATATTCAATAACAATGAAACTAAATTATATGAGTCAGCTAACTTAAATTATACTGTGGTAACAAATGATCCCAATGGCTTACAGCAAAGTTTGTTACTTTTTCAAACTACATCATAGGTTAGCCTCTGTTCTGTTCTCCAACCTTTGCATTCTAGAAATAAATTGACAGAGATGTCCCTATATGGTTCATTAAGCTTTTCATGGAAGAGAGAAAGAAATCACAAAGACATACCATTGACAGTCATTGCTTCCACCCACATTTCATTGTATAAAACAAATCTTATGGCCACTTTCAACATCAACAGGACACAAATAATTCTCCCATTGGAGAAGCAGCATATATTTTATACTCTACCACAAAAAGAAATCAATTTCATTTTTTGGGTATCATTATGGATTAATTTCACATGAACAAGTGATAAAAAGCAAGCTGAAGATGGATATATACAGTATAATACAGTACTAGCATAAAATACAACTGAATCCTTTGAAGACGTTTATTTAGTATCACTATAAAGGCAGACGGGAAATAATAAGTACAAAATTGGAGATAGTGGTTACCTCGGAAGAAAGAGCATGGAGATGTGTCTGGGGAAGTGGACACACAGTTGTGTGTCATATTATTCTATATATCTTCTTCATGTTTGAAAAAGTTCAATATATAAACATTGTGAAAAAAACAGAAATAGTTATTATGAGGCTCATGAGATCTCTGTGGGATTTTCTTACATGGATTAGTGGTTTATTATTATTTTTGATATTGAATTAAATATGATGGAAAAAGAGTACGTGATAAACTTTCCTGGTTTACAACTTAGGAAATTCATAACCTTTTCCTGAATTTATGCATGTATATTTCTTAGACTGTGTGCAACTTGAGGAGTTATAGTACACACTCACTTTTACATGAACTGTGCCTAGAGTAGTAAATAGATTATTAGAAATAAATAAATCTTTAAGTTCAAATTTTCTTTTGTATATTTCAAGTTTTCTAAAGTGTGGCTTTTGTGTGTCTTATGCTGTCAAATAATCAGTGTGCTATTTAGTTTGATGCTTAACTCCTTGAACTCGTCAACACCAATGATTGTCACCTCCACTTTATTTCACTCACTAGCTCTCATGGACAAATCTTGTGCATTGTCATTTCTCTCTATTTAAAAATATTGCAACTCAAACATTATACTTCTGATCATAACCTCCTCAATTTTTCACAAATATCCAGTTTTGGAGCTTTTACATTTAAGTGTGACAAAGTGACAGAAGGGCAAGAATGTTTTAGACATGACAAGAGTGCTATTGAATGGTGGACTATAGCAAACACCGTAGATAGTTACCCAGTGCACTTTCCTCTCAATTTCTTACCAGCAAAATCTCTTTTAGTTGGAAGCAGCATGAGAAGAAGAATCAAGATGGGCCAGGGGAGAGCACGTCTGGGAATTTTTTTTTTCTTTTTGACAATAGCAAAATGCTTTTGCTGTCCTTTTTCTTTCTTCTTGAGTGAGATGTTAGTGAGAAGACAGTGTTTGGGGCTGCAGGTTTCATCTTCTGACCATGAAAGAAATACCAGAAACATTGGACCAACACCAAATCAGAGCCCTGATAGCTTTGCACTACTGAAGGAACTCAAGTCTTTACCTCCAGAACTTTTTTTGTATGAGGAAAATGAACATATTTTTATAACCCACTCAAAGTCATATATTGTTATTTTTTAGCCAAAATCAATCTCGATGACAGAATCAAAGCTAATTAAGGAGAAAAACTTCAAAGGAAATAGACATGGTACACAGATTGGAAGCAAGTAGAATCAAAGATGAGAATTAGGTGAGAGATGGGTTCAGAAAATACAGCAAATTGATTCTAGAACTAATTTATAAATTAATTTAAGAATGCCAACTTCAAATGGACCATAAATATTTCCCAAAACGTCTAAAGTTTTTCTGTTCAACTCACCCTTGGTTTTCTACAATGAGGTCTCCACTCTCTTCAAACTTCCATGTTCCACTAATTCTGACTCCTACTTTTCCTTTTTTTAGGAAGATAACTGATATCTGAGCTAACATCTGCCACCAATCCTCCTCTTTTTGCTGAGGAAGACTGACCCTGAGCTAACATCTATGCCCATCTTCCTCTGCTTTATATATGGGATGCCTGCCACAGCATGGCTGACACGCGATGCCATCTCCACACCCGGGATCCGAACCAGTGAACCCTGGGCCGCTGAAGCAGAACATGCAAACTTAACCACTGAGACACTGGACCAGCTCCTCTGACTCCTTGTTTTCATCAGAAGACACTTCCCTCTTTACAAAGGAAAGAGAAGCTCTTCTATGAAAATTTTCTAAACATCATCTATGTATAGTCTTGGATACTGAGTTTCATCTTCCCGCTCCCAGCCTCCTCCTTACGATCTACAGCCTCCTCTTCCTCTCTTCTAAGGACAGCTCCTCCATCATTTGCTGAGGTTCTGTCCTCTTCCTCCTTATCCAGAATCAGATTTTTGTTTATCTTTTCCATCTCCTTTCAAACTCCCACTCAAGTGACTTTTTAAAAACTCTTCAACTCTTTCATGAAGTATCTGATGAAGTCTTTTGCCTTTTTTTCTGTTTGGTTGTCTGCCTTTTGCTTATAATTTATAGTTCTTTTCATATTCCACACGTATGTTAGCTATTTATCTTTGAGAATTGTTAGACATATCTATAGTAAACACCCTTTTCTCACTCTGGCCCATGTATTTGCATGCACTTAACTGTATCTTTTGATAATGTGGAATTCTTAATTTTAATGTAATCAACTTTACAGTTTTCCTTTATGGTTGGTTTTTTGTATTTGTTTTAGAAAATATTTTGTCTACTCCAAGTTCATTAAGCTATGTTTCTATGTTTTTTTCTAATTTAACCATTCACATTTAGAAATACAGTTCATTGGTATGAATGTTATTTGTATGTTCTGAAGGAAGAGTTAAAATTTATTTTTTTAATATGAAAATTCAATTTAGCCCATAACATTTATTGAAAACATCGTCATTTCTTGACTGTATCTTGGTGTCATTTTTGTCATATATCAAGGACTATATATGAGTGTGTCTTTCTATGAATGCTTTATTCTGTTTGTCTATTTGTTTATGTCTGTGCCAATATCTTAGTGTTTCATTTATCTTTATAATAAGTCCAGATATCTGGTAGCTGAAATCTGTCAGCTATTATTCTTCAAGATTGTCTTGGAAATTTTCATTCCTTTACATTTCAAGTAAATGTTATAATCTGCTTGTTAATTTCCATGAAACAACTAAACAAAAAACTGTTATGATTTTTTTGAATCCATGGATAAATTTGAAGAGAGTTGACATTTTACAAAATTAATCTTCCAATCCATAGCATGGTATATTTTCCCATTTAGCTAGGACTTTTAAAATTTCTTTAGTATGTTTTTACAACTTTTATTGAGGTTTGACACATATCATCTAGACACAGTCTTAGGCTTCTGATAATTTTAATACTACTCTAATTGAAAGGGAAATTTTCTTTCTTTTTCTTTTGTTTTTTTTTTTTTTTTTTTGAGGAAGATTAGCCCTGAGCTAACATCCGTGCCTATTTTCCTCTATTTTATATGTGGGATGCTGCCACAACATGGTTTGATGAGCAGTACATGGTCTGTGCTTGGGATTTGTACCAGCGAATCACAGGCCGCTGAAGTGGAGTGTGCAAACTTAAGCCCTGTGCCACCATGGCTGCCCCCCTCAGAAAGATTTTTCTACTGTTGCGTGTAGTACATAGAAACAAATTTATTTTTGTACACCTAATTTGTAATTGGGACTTCTGTAAAAATTCCTTATACATTTTCATATACTGTCTATAGATTCTTTTGGATGTTCTAAGTACACATTATTGTCATCTGTGAATAATGACAGTTGTATTTCTTCCTCTCCATTCTGTATGCATTTCATCTATTCTTCTCATCTTATTGTACTGTTTAGGACCACCATTACAACGTTAAACAAAAGAAGTGATAGTGGGCATCTTTGTCCCATTTTCTATTGCAAGAGGAAAACTTACAGCATGTCACCATTAAGTGTGATGGCTCTGATGGGTGTTTTGTAAAAACTCATTTTCAGATTTACAAAGTCCACTCTATACCTAACTTGTTAAAATTTAGTTTTCTCATAAACTGGAGCTTATTTTTATCACTTTTTTAATGCATCGATGTAGGTGATCATAAATGTTTCATTTTTCTGTTAAAGTGATGGCTTATGTTGATGAACCTTCAAATATGATATGTCTCTTTCATTACCAGCACAAACTCCTTGTTATTTTCTTTTTGTTGTATATGACTGGATTCAGTCTGCTAATATTTTCTTTTAAAAGTTTGTGTCTCCTGTCATGGGAGATATTGTCTACAATTGCAGTGTCTTGTAATTTTCTGGACAGGGTTTGGTGTAGAAATTTTATATAGCAAGTTGGGAAACATTTCCTTTTATCTATTCTTCGGAAGATTTCATGCAAGATGGTGTTATTTCTTCCTAATTGTTGGAAGAATTTCCTTCTAAAGACAATTGGGCTTGGAGATTTGGGGGTACAATTTTGAATCTGGGCTTCAATTTTTATTTTGTTCTATTTTCAAGCACAGAAACCAAAATTTTGAAATTTCAAACAGGTAATTTTTTTTTAAGATTTTATTTTTCCTTTTGCTCCCAAAGCCCCCTGGTACATAGTTGTGGGTCCTTCTAGTTGTCGCACGTGGGACACTGCCTCAGCATGGCTTGATGAGTGGTGCCATGTCCGCACCCAGGATCAGAACCAAAGAATCCCTGGGCCGCCGAAGTGGAGCATGCGAACTTAACCACTCGGCTACGGGGCTGGCCCCTCAAACAGGTAATTTTTTTAAAACACCAAGTACTACAGTTCCATACTCTTGATGATGTGCCGAGTTTAACTAAATTCTTATAAAAGAAAACTATTAGCACAATAATGAAAGAAATACATTCAAAATGAGCCTAAGTGATAATACAGTGAGACATAGCAACATTGTCACACATGATCATTATAATAACATGGTAGATTACTTTTAAATGGTAAATACTTTTAAGAACAGCAGTCAAACTCATATGTTATTAAAAAGTAACAAACCAATGTGGAACAGAAAAAAACCACTTTTGGTCAAATTAAGAGTGTATTCTGTAGAAGATGATATTCTAAATTATTCTAAGGGATTGTGGTATATGATTGATCTAGGAATCAGTAAAAAAAAAGATATCAAATCAAATACATTGCCAGATTTTTACATAACATATCCATGTTATTCATCTAAAATTCTAGTTCTTACTTATATACATCTTAAAGTATGGAAATGTCCTGTATTAATTATTCTCTTAAAGAAGTCATTTAATTTTGGCTGAGTTCAGCATTTCAAAATTGTAACCAGGAAAAATATTGTTTTCCATAAATAAAATTACAACCACCATATTTTCAAATATATTTTTATCTGTATGAAACCTAAGAGCCAGTAGTATAGGATTTTTTTAGAGATTCAAAATCAGAGAGAAAATAGCAGGAGAATATTATGCCATATATTTGCAAGTTTTACATGTTCTTCATGAAATAAATTGAACCTACCATGAAATCATAGCAAAATTATTATATGCTTTGTTTACTGATTTCTTTATTGCAGAAGGGAAAATTACTACTTTTCTATATGTTTGCAAAGAAAATGTTAGAATACAAGGGATAATATGAGAGAAAAATTTCAGCTCATCTGGAAGTATAGAGTACTGCCAGGGAAGTTTAGATGCTACTGACTTGTAAGAATGCTTAGTTATACTGAGAGTTACCCTCTAAAACACTTCCAACCTGGCTGAAAATGAATCAATATTTACTGATGAAAGATTACACAACTTTGAAAGAGGTGGGCAAACTCTGAAATTGGTCTCTTACTACCTTGAAGAAACTCCCATCAGTGTACAGTCTGTGGAATGAAGAACAAAATGGCTTTACCTTTGACTTGTAATTGATTTCAGTTGTTGGAAGACGCTAAACTAATCAATAACAGTCATAACGGCAGGAACTAGGGTCTCATGTTTGGAAGTTCACTAAAAAATACTATCTGTATTCAAAGCAATGTGAAGGTAATAGGCATGAGCTCTCTGCCACAAAATGCCTTTCCAAATAGCTACAGTGACATGCAAATAAATATATGTCCAAAGCAATGGATGCTGCAGAATCTTCCAACGGAGTACAACAGTAGAAAGTGGTGGTAAAATAAATATGAGAATCAAAACTCTGAATTTCAGTTAGGCTGCTTTTGGCTACAAGTATAGAAGAGCTAGCTATAATTGATAAAATAAGCAAGTATATTTGCTCACACAACTAGAAGTCCAGAGGTACATCTAATTCAATCTAACTAAATCCATTGGATCTGTTCTGTATCTTTGCAATTTCCCTGAGTATGAATTTATCTGTCTTCATCCCTAAGGTGGCCTCCCTAATCAGAGCAAAATAACGATGGAATGTCAAAGCTTCATACTCACAGAGCACAAAATCAACAGAATGAGAAAGAATATCTTCTGCTGATTTATTTTAGGAAATAGAAAACTTCTTTATCTTTAGCCCTCAGCAAACTTCTATTTCATCTTCTTTGTCTCAGAGTCAGCCATATGCCAATCCTGGAGCCAAAGGGATTTTTGCAGTTAATTGGCTTAGGGATTACCATTGGATTTGTCAGGCTCATCCCTGGACCTGTAAATGAAGGAAGCTTCTCTTCTTCTATGAAAGAAACATGGCAACCTGAAAAGAAAAAAATTGAAATACTCCCAAACATAGAAATGAAAAAGAAAGTTTCATATGTTGGTGTATAAAAACATTGCAAAACTCTATTTTCCCGCTATCTTTACTGAAGCAATAAAAAATATACTCACAAGGCAAGTGGAAGCTTCATCTATAGGACAAATTGTCAAAAAAACTTTCTTTAAAAAGGCCAACGTCCAGGTAAAATTACTCAGTCTGTTCACACATTCATTCTCTATCACAGACTTCTGCTCATTCAGGTTGTATTCTCGTTAGGAAGAAAAACAAGTCAATAATTAAATGAACAAGATAACTATGTAATGCTAATGGTCTTTTTGAAAGCAATAAACAGAGAAATAAGATAGAGAATAATAGGTGGAAGGCCTGACTACTTTGTAAGATGAGCGGAGAAAGACTCCCAGAGGAGACAACATTTAAGCCTAAACATGAAAGTTGAAAAAGACGCAAAGAGCAAGGGAGTAGAGAAGGCTGCTTCAGAAAGAGGAAACAGAGAAAGCCCTGGGTCGTGCACATGTGTACAGACACACACACACACACAGTTGACAAATAAAAATGGCAAGTAATAGGATATATTGGAGTATATGAGGAAGGCATTTGGTGTAAACCTAATTCGGCCTGACCTTGTCTTTCCAAAAGGGCCTGACCAAGACCGTTGAGCATGCATTGTATATCTGCCTTAGAGATTCCCTATGGCAAGAGCAAAAGCCCTTGAGATAAAGGTGCAGCTTCCCTCCCGCTCCCAACGTTGGCATTCCCTTAAGGATTAAGCAGCTTTCCTTAGGCTAGAAACTGATGGCTGCGCTCACCTGTGACCACCCAGCTCCAGACAACAGACTTGCCTCCTGCTATGCCTGCCAAGATAGCAGACCATTACCTGCTGTGTCCATCAAGTGCTGTGCCGACAGGGCAATCTTGTGACTATTGTGGGAGGGACATTTCAATCATATGTGAAACGTCCTGCTTGGGGGTATATAACCACTCTGTACACCTCACTTCCTTGGTGCCCTTTCTTCCTTTGGGAAGAAAGGCCCCAGGCCATGGTCCTCAGCTTTCAGTTCAGAATAAACTCCCCCAAATTTTCATTTACAGATTATAAATAGATTTATAGATTATAAATACAGGTTATGGATTATTTTCATCGACACAGTCAAAGCTCCTCTTCTTATGGAGTCAGGACTCACGCTGTTAACGGTGAAAGTGGAACTTAATTAAATAAATGCAAAATAATAGATATCTGAAGTTGACCAGTGCTTTAGACAAAAATAAGCTGAGGGGGGTTGAATAAGTGGGATTGGGGACAGGAAAAGGGTTGAAATGTTAAATAGAGCAGTCAGGAAAGACCCTCAAAGAAAAGGTGAAATTTGAGCAAACACCAGAAGGAAGTGAAGGAACCGGCCATTCCAAGAACTGGATGAAAAGTTATGCAGGCAGAGGGAAATGCAAATACAAAGACTCAGGTGAGGGCTTGCCTGACATTTTTGATCAAAGCAGGATGGCCAGGTAGCTTAAGGAAAGTGAGCAAGTCAGGAGAGCAGAAGGAGCTGAAGCATCATGGACAGGTGGGTCTTGGAGAGAACTTTGACTTTTACTCTGAGATCAAAGCCATTGGAGGATGAGTTGCTTGAGAGCAACAGTGATCTATGTGACCCGACAGATTTAAAGATCACTGAGGCCACTGTGTTGTGGATGAGAATGCAAAGTGGCAAACGCAAAGGGGTGGAGGGGCGCTTATTAGGATGCTACTGGAAAATCTCAGTGGAGATAATGCAGATAATGGTAGACAGGGACAGCAGTGGCAGGTGGAGGTGGTAGGCAGTGGTTGGGTTCTGGATATGTGTTAGAGCAGAAGCTACAAGAATTTGCTGATGGATTAGACAGAGGCTTGAGAAAAAGGCATTTATAGGGAAAAAGTGGCAATTTACAAATTTCTTGGGGAAATGGCTATTTTTAAGTATATATAAATATAAATACCATAACAAGACAACAATGGCTTCATGTATTATAATTCTTCATGTCTTTTTAAATAACTTTTAATTTTACTGTTTTTAACAAAGAGAAGCTCATAGTGGTGAACCTAATTTTACCTTTGGAAATAACCTGTTTTGTGTTAAGTAAACAACTACACCAGCATTATTTTTACAAGCAGTATTTCTAACAAAGTAGCATGCTTGTTTGTAAGTTTGTGCAGACATATAATGACTAAAAAAAATAAACTATAAAGTGATGAGTTAAGAAAAAAATCAGAAAAATATTTAGAAATGATCTTAAAATATTAACAAAGACCATATGTACCAAATATAAATAAATTGAGAGGGTTTTTCTTTTTAACTTTAACTTTTTGCTGAAGTATAATGTATACAGAGGAAAAAAATGCTTATACCGTAAGCAAACAATTGATGAATTTTCACATGCTAAGCACAACATTGTAACTAGTACTCAGAAATGAAACATAAGATAAATAATACCTAAGAAACCATTTAGCTGTTCTGTTTCAATCACTATCTCAATGGGTAATCACCACCTTGACATGAAAAAGCATAAACTGGTGTTCCTTGTTTTAATGTTTTGTATGTAAATGGATTTATTTGACATGTGTTATTTTGTGTCTGGCTTCATTAACTCAACATAATGTTTGAAAAATTCATCTGTATTGATGGATAGAATTCATCTATATTGATGGTTAGAATTATTGTATTTTGTGATAGACAGTGTTTCCAAAAATGGCCACAGCAGTATCTCCCAGCCTACATGATCTTCTGCCAAAGTGACCATGCCACCCCCAAGAGATGGAATCTAATTCCCTTCTCCTTGAGTCATTACAAGACCTTAATGACTTGCTGGTAATCAGTACAACGTGGCTTGAAGGATAGAGTGTGACTTCTGACTTCCAAGGCTAAGACAGGAGAAACATGGCAACTTTCATCTCAGTTTCTTGAGACACTACCTCTTCAAAAGCTCCCTCTAGGGACTCTCTCTTCTCAGAATGAAGCAAAATTGCTCAGAGAAGTGAAAGTCACATGCAGGTGTTCTAGTTGAGGACAATCTTCCGATAATCCCAATCAGCATCGAGCATGTGAATGAAGCAGCCTTCGGAAGCTTTTGGTTCCCAGCCATTGAAGGCATCCCCAGCCACTGGAGTCTTTCCAGCTCAGGTCCCAGACATCATAGAACAGAGAAAATCCATTCCCATTGTTTCCTAGTTCAATTCTTGAATCACAGTACCTGCAATCATAATGTTTCTTATTTTAATCTACTAAATTTAGAACGGTTTTGTATGCAGCAACAGCCAAGTGGAAGGTGTAGTATCCATTCTTTGAAGGTACCACAATTTATTAAGTCAAGTGTGGATGAGAATTTGGATTGTTCCCAGTTTGTAGCTCTTATGAATAGTGCTCCTGTAAACATTACAGAGTCTATTGTTGAAACTGTGTCTATATCTGTGTTGGGTTTGTAAATAGGGATAGTATTAATAGGGTTCTCATTTATTCATATGAGGAGATGGAACCAAATAATTTTCCAAAGTAGATGTAACGATTTGCATTCTTACAAGCGGTATATAAATTCTGGTTATTGAAAATTTTTGTCCACCCATGATTTTTTTTATGATTTTTAATTTTAGCTATTCTAGTGGGTATAAAGTGGTAATGTGTTGCAGTTTTCATTTGCATTTCCCTGATGCCTTATGTTATGAGCAACTTTTAATATGTTAATTAGTAACTTTGATACCTACTTTTTGAAAGTAAGCCTTTAACTAATATTCCAATTGTTTTCTTTCTTTTTCTTATTATTTTTAAGAATTTTTTATCTATTCTGGTTATTTGTAGTAAAAATAGCTTCTCCTACTCTATACTACAGATATTGATATTAATATAGTCCATTTTATCATTTGTTCTTTTAAAGATTTTTAGACACTATCTTAAAAATCTGTACTTAAACCAATCATAAAGGTATTTTCCTCTCAAAGCTTTATTGTTCTCTCATATTTCACTTTTCAATTTTTGTTGATGTGAGATAGAAGTGTTGTGTATGTGAGAGATGGAAAATAAGAGATCTACTTTGCTTATTGATAGTCATTTATTGAACAGACTATCATATCCCAATGCACTGCATTGCTGCCATAAGTCACTATTATATTTCAAAGCTTGATCATTGCTCACCTGTACTTTTCCAATAGCCTCCTAACCAGTCAGCCTTGGCTCACTGCTCTCAGATTATTCCTGAAAACTAGAAATATGATAATATCAGTCCTTTCACTTAGCAGCTTTCAATGATTTTCAGAGTCTAAAACACTGTTTCTCCCAGTGCAAACCCTAAAAATGTGAATTCTGTGGGTCCCCCATCAAACAAAATGAATCAAATGGGGAGAAGAGTTGTGATGGTAGCAGAGCTCTCAGGAATCTGCATTTTTAAAAAGAAGTGCAAGGTATTATGCACTTAGAAATACAAGAACCACTGGTTCAGCAAATTAAGATAAAATTCCTTGGTACAGATGGAAATATACAGGGCACTTTATGATTTAGTTCTTGTTTACTTCTCCTGTTTTAAGTTCTATTCATTCACATTTTCATTTGCATTTAGTGTTGCAAAAAAGCACCAAACCTTTTAGTTCCCAGTGCACACACCATGCTATTTAATCCATCTATGCCTTTGCGTGCATAGTGCCATCTGCATAGGACATTCCACCACCATCCTACAAAGGCCTAGTAAACTCCTGATATATTTCAAAATCCAGTAGAGTAACTACTCCTACCATTCTGCCTTCACTGGTAACGTCTTCAGTCCCCACATAAAAATAACGTATCACTCTCACTTCAACACTCCTACAACTTGAAAATGCTTCCATCACTGCTTGTGTCTGTCTTTCCAATGTCTCTCCAAGTTCCTTGCTGGCAGGGCCACGCACAATGGCTGATCTGTAATACACACAACATATTTTTTTAATGAGAATTAAGATCACATTAAAGTTATTTTTATGAAAGTATATTTTTAAAATTAATTATTTAGGGAAATAGGGCATTGGATTAGGTTTGTAGTTACAACTTACAAACAAGCAATCTAAGAAAATAATATTAAAATATTGTGTCCCATCTAACACTCAGCCTATGATTAAAAAAGCAGATTTTATTCCTTAACGAGAAAAAAACCACTTTGCTTATAATTAACTTGTATTTGCCAGACTGAGTCACAAACAGACCTGCTCTGCTTCTCATAGTTTGCTCTCTAAAACTGAGCAATGATTAACAGAAGAGCAAAACCCATCCTAGAACCTCAGCCTTGACGAGCAGCTGCCTTCCTTAATTTTGACATTTTCATCCCTATTGTTGTAAAGAATTTATTCATCTGTACTTATTAGAAATCAGTAGAAACTTTCATTAAAACTAAGGCTCCATATAATTCTTTTTGAAAAGATTATCTTAGAAAATATTCTAAAAGGTGTATATGACTGATTGGTAAACATGAAAAAAAAATGAAAATGTTCACAAGTTTAAATTCTGCAATTTAATAACTTCAGCTAAGTGGAAGAAGGATGAAGTGGAGGTACGGTTGCTTTTATACTGTAATCACAGTCCAATTCACTCTGTCATTAAACTATTTCCTGAGCCTCTGCTGTTTGCATTTGAGTACCGGAGGGCTAGGAACTGATGCTTATTCTGCATTCCTCCTGTAGCACATAGCAATGCTGAACACATAGCTGTTGCTTATTAAATTCTTAATTAATGAATATTAGTTACTGTGCCAACTGTGCACACAAAGCTTATGGAGCACCAATGAAATAACAGGGACATGTGGCAAGAGATGACCTGGGTGGAGCAGAGACTGTGCAGTGACTCTCACGGCCCTGACTTACTCAGACAGTCGTTCAGAGCCACATGCAATTTAATTTTAACTCTACTGACACCCGTCAAGGGGGTAAACAAATGAATATCTATCAAGCACTAAATTTGTTACGCACTTTTCAACATACGTTATTTTATTCAGTGTTTCTATAAGACACACGCTTTTTACAGATATATAAGCTGAGGGTCAAAGAAACTAAAAAACATGTTAATACTATGTGGCAAAAAAGTAGTGTGAACAGGACTGAATGCCAGCCTGACTTTCAAGTAAATACTTAATCTGCCAGCTCACTGCCTCTATTCCGCTGCCGTGACCGTGCTGCAAGGTAATTTACATGCTAAAGCTGAACAGACGTGTGTCCTGTGGCCCAGCAACTCCACTTCTAGGTTTTAATACAAAACAGAATCGTGTACATACATTCACCAAATGCACGTATGGATATTCATAACAGCATCATTTGCAATATTAAAAAACTAGAACTAACCTAAATTGCCTGACAATAGGATCGATCTCACCATTGTCATATATTCACCCACTGGAATATAATACAATATAAAAGATGAATTATTGGCACTTGCAACCACATGGGTGAACTGGACAAACAAGATAATGTTGAAAGAAGCCACTCAAAAATAAGAAGCACCATATGACCCCGTTCTTATAAAATTCCAAAACAGGCTGAACTAAACGATGGGGTAGTGGGCAAGCTGCAGCATGCTGATGAGTTCTGGGTGCTAGTACTGTGCTATTTATTGACCCAGGTTATGATTACATGGTGTGTTCACTTTGTGGAAATTCACCAACTTATTATTTGTGCACTTTCCTGTATGTAGACTACTTAAATAAAATTTACCCTCCTACCCCCCAAAAATGGTAAATCCAACAAACGAACATAGGAAGTAAGATTTTATATGAAGGAGAACATATTCCCTCTGATTTTATTATTTTAATACATGCTGGGAAATATAAAATGACAAAATAAAATAGTAAGTACATAAGTAATTTATATAACATCTGGTTAAGAGTTTGTAACATAACTATGTTTAAATAATATATCACAGATAATAGCTCAAGACTGCTGTTTTCTGAATTCTAAATCTGATAAAGTTTTGTGAGAGTTCCATATTCTTTCAAATTTCCCAAAGATTGTTAGCGGTTAGAGACGACATATCTTTTGTTTATCTCCATTCAGATGTCCTACTTCCTTTGATTAATTAAAATGATAGATGTTTTCACTGATACTCCTGAGACAAAGATAACATGAAAACCAGCTATGTGTCTTTGATATTTTCCCCAGATAAAAAGGAATAAAGCATAGAAAGCATCTGTGTATTTAG
The DNA here is from genome assembly GCF_021613505.1 of Equus quagga. Taxonomy (NCBI): domain Eukaryota; kingdom Metazoa; phylum Chordata; class Mammalia; order Perissodactyla; family Equidae; genus Equus; species Equus quagga. The sequence continues at coordinate 6,912,600 of NC_060268.1, read as the reverse complement.
CACACTTTACTGAAAATTAGCAATATGGAAAGGTGGGGAGAAACTTAAATTTAGACTTCCTAATTTCTAAACAATATCTTCTGAGATTTTTGTCAACTGAGTCTTCAGCTTTCAAAGGGAAAAGGGAGGGAGAGAGAGAGACCGGGAAAGACAGAGAGAGGGGGAGTGAGAGAGAGAACCGTTTGATTTTCCCATGCAGCACATCTCAACTCTCTCTCTCTAGGTCCGATCCCGCGGACTCCACACAAACTCTAACCACAGAGTTTCTTAGCCTCCCTGAGAACAGCCCAAACTCATACTTATGCACATTTTCCCCTAAAGGATGATCATCTAGTCAGGATCTCACTCATTTTTTTCCTATTCCACTAAAGACTATAAGTGGAAGAAAGCAATAGAAAACTTCTTTTTGCATGAATATGAATTATACACCAACATTAGAAGACAGAAGAAGCTATTACCAGCTTTAATTTTAGAAAGAAAAATTTTCCCCTTGTATTTTTATTAACAGGATACAGTAAATCCAACATTAATTTCTAATGACACAGGTCATTGTAAGCCAATTCATTATTTTAGCATTATGATAAAACGAATAGAGATGAATAAGTACCATATGTTCAAAAGCTATTATTAAAATGTTATCTTGTATAGAGAAAAATATTCCTTTCAATTGTTCTGAAGAATTCATGTGCTTTCATGTACTTCTAAGGCTTTGTTTATAATTGAATATAGGCTTACTCATAATTTCTCACCAACAATAGTAGGAGAGAAAAAGTACTATTATAGATCACATTTTAAAATGTCTCATCATTATTCAAATATAGTTCTTATTCTATTCTATGAATAAAATTTTATTTTCAAGAAAATGTATAATGTACATACAAGGAAACATTTTTTCTATATATTTACTATTTAGAATTAATTAAATATTCTTATACGAGAGAATTTAGCTACCAGGATTTAGCCTCACATTTCAGATTCCCCAGCACTTATATGCAATGTTTGTGTTGGGGGGAGGGAAGAGGGCATTAACATAATTTTAAAAATAGAAAATACATTTACATATTTCACCAATTAACTATATGAAGGTGTCTGCATATGTACTCACGTTATCAAAACCTATCGATTAACAATACTTTGAGTAAATTATTCCTCATTAACAAAGGGATCTTAGAAAATTTAACTCCCCTTACCATACTCTCAACTGATCTTGAAAGAGTGTCATTTATTGTAATGCTATCTTGTTTTTTTAACTGCACACATAATTATCATTGTTTAATCCAGTTGGCATTTGCTAAGATTTATTCTCAGAGTTAACGATTCAATTTTGCTCCATTGCTCCTTGTATCACCCATGGGCATCCTGTGACATCACTTTCCTTCTCTCTGAAGGATGCCCTTTCAGAATGACAGGCTCTGTGTAGGTCTGGAAACAGCTTTGGGGTACAGATTTCTCAGCACCCTGGCTTCCATTGTTCCTGTCGCCAAGTCGGTATCAGTCTTACTAATCCTTTTAAGGAGAATTTTTCTCTCAGACTGCTTTGACGATTTTCTCTTTGATTTTTTTATTGTTCAGTTTGACTATGTGATGCTTAAAACGTATATTTCTTCTATCTATCTGGCTTGGGATTCATCAGGTTTCTTGGATCTGTGGCTTTTGTCCCTCAATTCTGGAAAATCTTACCCCTTGTCTTTCCTCCATTGCCTGTGACCCATTCTTGCTGCTCTCCTTTGATTGCCGTCAGGCTTCCTCATCATGTTGCCTAACTTCTCTTAAATATGCCAGGGCTTTGTCACTATCTACTGTATTCTGGATCATTTTGCTGGCCTGTTTTCCAGTTCTTTTGTTGTGTTATTAACTATATTTAATTAGCTTGTAAGCTCATTCATTCAACTTTTATTTTAGATTACTTAAAATTTAATTTATTTAGTTTCTATTCACTTTTTTCCCCAAATCAGCTAGGTCACTGCGCTTAATGTCTATTTTCTGTAGAGCTTTTGAAGACTTTATCAAGTATTTGGACAAAGTAAGCGGAGCTGTGTATTTTGTGTGTCTGATAATTCTTAAACATAAGGCTTGGTAGGTCTATGTTCACTGTCTGTTTTTAAAAGTGGATTTTCACTCGTGGTGCTTTTGTTGTTTTTCATTCTAAGCTTCAGGTTTTCCTTAAAAAAAATATTTTATTGGACTACTTTGAGTCCTAGATTGAAGTTTTATTTCTTTGGAGAGATGCACCTTGCTTTTGATTTGAGCATCTTTCTTTCTTTTTAGCGGGAGGGTCTGTCTGAATAAACAGTGTGCCTTCATCCAAGAAGGAAAGACTTCCTGCCATCAACTACTAAATCTTTTAAACGTAAATAAATTTCTCTCTAAAAACTGATGTTGCATTTAGAGAGTGTTTCTTTTACCTAATGTTCAAGTTTTAACACTAATTTGTTTTCTCTTGGGGGCATAGTAGAAAGACTTGTTTGTAGCTTTCCTTTACTTTCTCTCATAGTTTTTGATTTTTTTACTTCTATCTCTATTCTTCAGGAGACAATGTTCAGGTTTCCCTTATCTGAACTTATATTCTATGTTCTGAAAATTTTTAGTCTTTTTGTTTAAAACAGCCTTAATGTGGTATAAATGACATATTTTTAAAAAGTGAACATATTTAATATACACAGTTTGATAAGTTTGGGGAGACATGAGTATGTTTATTTCCTTGACTGTGATGATGGTTTCACGAGCGTATGAAAATCTTTACTCTTAATATTCACATTTCACCCTCTTTTTGCCATTGCTCAGGTGGTAAGTCAGTCCACTGCAGGTCTCAGGAAAAAGGTTCCAAGGCAAAACACCATGAATACCTATTTCATTTTCTAGGCAAATGAAACATTCGGATTTTGTAATAAAGATTAAAAACAAAAGCGACAACAATGTGAGGCAGCATAACTCAATGAAAAAAAGTATAAATATGAATAATGCCTTGTCTTTTTTGTCTTAGTTTATATAAACACTGATGCCAGAAAGATGCAGATTTAGTCAGATCTTTCATCACAATTTTAAAAGTATTTTCTGACCAGTTTAATGAACTTAAACCTTTATAGCAGCATTTCTTTATAACGTTTCATTTATCTTTAAAAGCTCATAAATATGTCATTAGGACTGAACTATTTATTACTAGCATCTTTTGGGAAAGTCATATTTTAAGTGAGTGGAGGGAAAATGAAGACAAGTTTGAAAATATTTTTTTCCTTCTATGCTAAGCAGGTGAGGTAAAGAAGAGTGGAGCAGGAAGAGTATCATAGCATCTGACCCTTATTATATAGGTCAGAAAATGAAAGTCTCCATCGGTAAAAGCTTCAAGGAAAAGCCAAGTCGATATTTCGATAAGGTCTCCATAATTAAGGAGAGAGTGTGAAATAATAGAAAGATTTCTGCTACTTGTCTGCTTGGTGACCCTGGACATGTTAACTAGTTCAAGCTCAGTTTCTTCAAATATAAAAATGGAGTGATAATATTGACTTTTTGAAACGATTTAGAAATATCTAAAATAATATATGTGCAATACTTCACAAATAGTAGAGATTCAAGAATTTGTACGTCCTGTTATTGACGTGGATTTTGCTGTGGTTAATTTGATCCTCCTATTTTCCAATGTGTGTAGTTGTGATTAATAAAGATGACTAAAGCAGACATCTCTAAGGAGAAGTTTTTTGCCCTTTGTCAATAAAATGATCACTAGAGGTGAACAGATGCTGGCTGAGGAACAGCTGTATGCACATAAGTGTATGCAAATGTGTAAATGTCCTGGTGAGCAAAGCAGAGAACAAGCAGGAGGAAGGAAGCTGATGAGTGATCACTCAGCAAGTGTTAGCTGAGCACTGATTCTGACCCAGACACAGAGTTAGTGCTGCTGCTAGTTTGGATGGTCCACACTTGACAGGTGAAGGGACGTGGGCATCCTCCTCTGATGGGAAAAAGGGAAGAGGTGCGACTCCTATCTGTCGTTCCTCCCGGTGCTAGCCCTGCTCACAAAGTCCAGTCTGCCCAGCACTGTTTGCCTGTCCATCCACCTGAAGTCCAAGATGTGTGTCAGCTGGGGCCTGTGGCCCGGAGGGGGCCTGCTCTGCTGGGGGGATTCACCCTCAGCGTCCACCTGGCTCCCCCCGCCTACCACGGGGAGGGGAGCTCAAAAGAAGGCCCTGTTTTTTATATATCTAATTGAGTTTATTCAATTTATTCAATTGTCTGGAAATTTTTGCTACTGAAGCTGCCGCTTTAGGCACCAAGATAAGAATTTTTGCACGATTTGCACCTCACTATCTTATTGCTCAGGGACTCTGATTTGCTAGGACATATTTTATAAACTATTCAGCAATCTTACCCATTGAGACTTACAGGAACTGTGTAGGCAAAGATTTTTCCCTGGCTCGTTACTCCCACAAATCATACCTCATCATTTGTCCTCAGCTCCTCTCAGTTTCCAGTGCCTTCCAGCAATTGTTAAAGTCTCCATTGAAAGACCTAAATTATGAGACTAAGCCCCAATCTTGGTCAATTTATTGCCGTTAGACTCATTATGTGTTGAGTTACATAGATTGAGATGTGAAAATCCAGGAGAACTTTATTTGAAAAAAATAATATAGCTTCTCCCAAATTTCTTGTTTTTACATTATTATTCAGAGAGAATATTACCTAAATCAAGGCATACAATTCATCTTGCAGTTTTGTCTACCGTTTTTGAGAAAAACAAGTAGATATTCAATGAAGAAATATAACAGGACAAAAAATTTTTCAGCTTTTTTTTTACTGCATTTCCGTCTCTGTCTGAAAAGAATAAAATCTGCTCTTCATTCCCACACTCCCCCCCAACTATCTAAATCATCTCTAAAATCTCTATGATATCATTTTTTAATTCCAAAGAATGGATAAAATTTATGTTTGATGATTTCTATAATTGAGCTGGATTCATATGGAAAGTATATTTTAACCAAGTTTCACTTGATTTCCAAAACATTGTGAAAATACAAATTTTCACTGATAGTTTCTATTTGTCACAAATGATTTGGAAAAAAAAGTTAGCTAGTGATCTCAATATCAGGTAATTCTATAATTAATAAAAGTTTATAATATTAGGTGCTTTAACCCAACCTTTTTAGAAGTAGTAATTTACAAAATCCTAAACAAATTCATATTATGAATATTATTCTGTCACTTTATTTATGTCTTGATGAGAAAACATGATAATTTTTTTCACAATGTTTTTTTTCCCTCTGGTAATTTCTTATGCATTTTATATTTCTTATTTGTTCTTTTTTTCCTTTGGAATTTAAATATATTTTTCATAATTGACTTAAAAAGCTTATTGTAGTTTCTTTTATGAATCATTTCCTAAGCATTGATAAATGAAAAATTTAAGCTATAGGGAAGTGCCTCAAAAACTTAAAAACAAAAAGATAGGCCTTTGCTAAAATTAGGAAAAGAGGGATAGGAAATCTACCTGGTCAAAGGGAAAAGCAGGTTTTTAAAGTCTAATCAAAAAGCAATGGGGCCAGCTGGTGATGTAGTGGTTAAGTTTGAGAGTTCCACTTCAGTGGCCCTGGGTTCATGGTTTCAGATCCTGGTTGCAAACCCATACACTGCTCATCAAGTCAAGCTGTGGCAGCGTCCCACATACAAAATAGAGGCAGACTGGCACAGATGTTAGCTCAGGAACAACCTTCTTCAAGCAAAAAGAAGAAGATTGGCAACAGATGTTAACTCAGGGACAATCTTCTTCACCAAAAAAAAAAAAAAAAAAAAACGTTAGATATGAAACGTTGTAATGTAAGTTGTAATGTAATCAATTATATTAGTATATCAAAAAAAATGTTACCCATCATACAGATGGTCAACTGGAATACCTAGAACATAGAGGAAGAGAAAGCAACAATTTAACACTGTTACTCAATTCACTAAATTTAACACAATTCACTTAATTTAACACTAAAACTCAATTCGAGTTTTGAGGGATGCTAGTATTGTGAACACTGTTCTCCTGGGAGGTGATCTCTGTTATGAGACACTAATGGCTCACTGAACCCATGATAATCTCACCTCCTTTGGTTCAGATTTGTTCTCCAAAACAACCTTCTGATTTTTACCCATTTTTTTTAGATTTTACAATTTTAGAAATGAGGTGCCTTGGAGAGAAGGCAGAAGAATTTCAGTAACTGTAAAAGACTATGATCTAGTAAAAAGTTAGGATATTGATCGTATAGGTTATTCATCATTCCTTCATAATTTTAAGAATTTAATTAAATACAACCAGTCCTCCCCAAGGGCATTCGAATTGGAGTTAAGATGCTTGATTGAGCTTTTGCACATGCCGGGTGAGAATAAAACTCTGAGACATGCGGCTAATTATTTCTACCCTCGTAGGCCTCGCCCTAGAGGCCCGCCAATTCTTCACTCTCTATATCAACAGCATGTACATGTTATGGGCTATAGAGTATATTTTTATTTACTGCAACCCTATAGGCCAAAAATGAACTATCTGGGGATTCTGGAGAGTGTAAATTAGGAGTGAAACAACATTAAGAAGCTGGGATCAGTCATCAGCAAACCTACTGAAACTCACCCTGTGCAACTGAAGAAGGGTGGAAATACACACTGATCCCCAGGTGTTTACATTCGGGACAGGGGCGGTGGGGGGGGGGGGGGGAGTGATTTTCAGAAATGTTCCTATTCAAAGTAAATACAATGAATCAAAAAACAATGCAAGGCAATAACACAAGAGACGTCTCAAAGCAATGGATGGGCAAATACCAGTTAATGTCGTGGGAAGTATATGGTGAGAATTCATAGGAGAATGAGATCACATTTTCTGGTTGTGATCAAAAGTGGCAGTGATGGGTAAGGTAAAATTGGTTTTCGAGAGGCAAAGTAAGGAATTTGTTGGACCCGGAGAGGACACAAGTTGAGATTCCACCAGGAGGTAGAAGATAGATTCTGATCTGTTTCTAAAGAGCCAGTTATGATCTGTGCTAAGAGATTCACACCCAAACGGGACACAGTGGCAAATAAATAGTCTACCTTCCTTTCTACATCAATTCTATGACTGGCAGAGGTCTCGCAGAAACAGTTCTCTTCTGGGAAGTCTAGTTCTCCAGAATATTTCCAATTCCTCCCTATTAGGAAAGGATACATTGTCCATCCACTATGGGATATAATCTCTTGTGTATCCCATATCACCCCAGCTACCAATAAAACTATGCTCTATTGTCTAAATATACTAACCGGCCTTAATATTTTAAGTATCCTCTACTGATTCTGACTTTTGTTTGTTTTAATATGGTATATGTGTATATTCTTATTTATCTTTTGAACATTGAAGATACATGGCAGTTTTTTTTAATTGAGGTAAGAACGCTTAACATGAGATGTACCGTCTTCACAAATTTTTTAGTGCACAATATAGTACTGTCGACTATAGACACAACGTTGCATAGCAGATCTCTAGAACTTATTCGTTTTTCATAACAGAAACTGTCTGTCTTTTGAATAGCAATTCTCCATTCTCTGCTTCCCCCCCAGCCTCTGGCAACCACCACTCTACTCTGTTTCTATGAGTTTGACTATTTTAGACATCACATGTAAGTGGAATCATGCAGTGTTCGTCCTTCTGTGACTGACTTTAGAATTAGGCAGGAATAGTGCTACAAGATTTGATGACCTGGGTCTCTAACTGGGTGAGCCATGACTTGTCAGAGGACATCTTTCTCCACAGTACAGGAATATACCTCAAGACCCAGAAAATAAGCACAACATTTTAAAAAGCATTTTTAATCTTTTCTATTCCCACCATTATCTTTTGTTGTTTCCAGAATCACCACTGAACTAGCCAGGCTGCTTTTGTACTTAGCTACAACGTGTTGTCTATGTTGTGACTACAACAGCAAGTGGTTAAGCTTGACCATGTTTTGTTTTTGTTTTTTCCACTTTTGTGTATTTTGAGTAGAAGGAGGTAAGAGGAAGAAGCAGTGTTCTTGTTCCCAAAATAGCCAGTGCCCCATTTCCGTGTCTCTGTCTCTTGTGCCCTATGGAAATAGTCTAGTGTTCTTTGAGTCCCTCCAGCCTTTGCTGACACTAATTATTTGTGATAGAAGGTCACTCTGTCAAAAATCTTTCTCAAAATAGCTTATTTATTTCACCAACATCAAAAAGCACCTGTAAACATATGAAAACAAATTTTGAAGTCCTGAGATGCTAGACATTTCTATTCAAAATATTCTTTCTTAGTATTTAATTCCCCAAGGTGATTTATTCATGTATTACCATATTGCTTATGAAATTTACAGTGTTAAATTAACAAACAGCCAGCGTTAAAACTAACAAAAAGGGGCACTCCTCCAAGGCCTAATTGGTACAGGATATTTAGATTTCATTGCTTAGATAGAGCATGGCCCCTTTGCCAATGACAATGACCAGGGAGTAGAATATTTTAGCATCCTGAGTGACACTGTGATCTCTCTCTAGCAGCTTTGGCAATATGTTAAGAGACTAAAAAAATTGAGAAAAAAGAAAAAGTTTAAAAGTTGGCAGCCCCTGGCAATATTCATTAAAGAGCATGGCACAAAAGCTGAAGAGCTCAGCGAGAAGCTTCAGTCAGCGTTAACACTACAGGGCTCCAGCACTTGCCCAGAAAATGCAATACCTCCAGGCATTCTCTGAGTTCCATTGGCAGCCAAAGCAGAGCACCAAAGGCCAGAGAGAGCAAGAAAAATTGATCTTCTGTCAGCAACCAAAATGACCCCATAATCTTTCCCTACTTGAAAATTGTTACTAAGCCATGAAAGGCTTGGGAAAATGAAATTTGGTAGAAACATCTTTCCTGAGATCCTTCCAGTATACTCACTGTTCATCAAATATCGTAGAGAAATGTGTACCCATGAATGCTTAGGGAAAATAATAAGGAAAAGAATATTTTATGTCTGCAGTATAAGAGACACTATGCTGAAGACCTCCACTGGATAATTCTATTTGATTCCCACATCAACACTATGAGGTAGGTACTATTATTTCTCCCGTTTTATAAGGGTGAAGTGAAATTAAATAACTTGCTCAATATTACACACTAGTGACAGAAGTGGGTCTCAAACCAAGTGGTTTAATGACAAATCTTCCTTACCTAACTATGATAACACATTACCTCAAAATAACATCAGAATTCAACAGTTCAACCCTTATCTTTTCTATGCCAATGAGCAGCTAGTCCTTTTCTTTGAATATTCCCTACAATGATTATTTATGAAAAACCTAAATAAGTGTTAAAAAGGTCAATTGTTGGGGCCAGACCTGTGGCCTAGTGGTTAAGTTCAACGTGCTCCACTTTGGTGGCTTGGGTTCGATTCCCAGGCATGGACCTATACCACTGCTTGATGGCCAGGCTGAGGTGGCAACTCACACACAAAATAGAGGAAGATTGGAACAGATGTTACCTTAGGGCTAATCTTACTCAAGCGAAAAGAGGAAGATTGGCAACAGATGTTAGCTCAAGGCGAATCTTCCCGAGGAAAAAAAAAAAAGGTCAATTGTTTCTAGAGTGCCCACTGGTCTATCTTCCTCTTGGTAACTACACATCCAGTTTCTCCATACATAATAGCATGCCCCTCTTCTTTTTTTCTTAATTCACACTGTTAACGCACTTCAGTCTATTAACAGCTTTGAAATTTTGTCTAGGCTATTTATATTAAATTAACAACAAGAGGGTTTTTTCAGTTACTCAAAGTAAAATGAAAATCATTTAGTACAAGAAAATGTATAGAATTCCTTTCAAAATCTGACTTTTAAAGCTGTATTTTATCTCTAATCCAAATTATTACTGTATTATAATATACAATAAGCAAAGGATCCTTAGAGAAAAGAAATTCTTTTTATTCTTGTCAACAACTATTTTGCTATAAAATGTGTCAATTGTCAACTCTACACTAACCTGCACTAATCGGACTTCAAACAGGTCTGTAGTTTTCCCATAAAGATTTTACATGGATATGCCAATTCTATACTTCTTGGAACATAAACATCATAAATTGTAGCAGGGCTACCACTGTAAAGAAAAGAACAAGATGTCCCAGTTTACTAATGGGTTATGTTTCAAAACCTCATTTTTTGAGTATTTGGAATGCAGAATACATTCTCCCATAGCAACATTGTTGTGACTATTCCATCCAAATGGCTCTGCCTAACAGCTCTTCACTCATGCTCCTCCAAGCCCTGCCCTCTGACTTGACTCATGCGGCTCCCTCCTCCTGGAATGCCCTTTAACCTCTCCTTTCCCTCATAACCAAAGCCAACTCCTGCCCTTGACCACCAGTTCAAATACTTCACCAAGATTCTCGATACATGGAACTAATCACTGGATCCCAGAACTGAAGTCCTTTTCATGGCCCTTCTGTAGAGGATGTTGTGGTTATTTCCCCCCAAAAGCATTCTACCCCCTCCAATCTGTGGTAACAACCAAAAAAAGAGAAAAAGGTCAATTGTTTGACAACAAAACAACTAACGAATTTATATGCAATCCCCTGTGCCCAAGAATATCATTAAATCTTTGGTACTCTCTAGAACCACATAACTTCTTTCCCACAAGTGTATTTCTAATTATCCCCTTTTCGTTTTCCTTCACAAAAATAAAGAAGCTTTCCTTACTATTACTGTATTTCCCATGAAACAGAGAATCCTTGAAAACAGTTACATTCCTTCTATATTTCAGAATGAACATGAATTCGTTAAGCAAATCTCATACATTCTCTAAGTATAACTTGTGAGACCACACCACTGATGAGGGAAGGAATCCATTCGCTCTGCCAGAAGCTTTATTAATTCCTGTAAAGAGTGGCAGCAGTTTAATAATGTAGGGAGACATTCTAAAGTTCCACCAGGAGATGAATATAAAACTGGATGGAACAGCAATGCTCAGCCAAATGGATTAGAATTGAAAAAATTATTTTATGACACCACACCTTGGGCTAGGATTTTTAAAGAAATATACAGACATAAAATATATCTATGGACTAATTATTTTTTCATTTTCATGTTTCATTTTAGATATCTTTAATGACCACAGAATTAACTCATAGTTTGAATAGGATTTTACGTGTGTATTTTATCAGAGTCACATTTATTCTGAAAATTATTTTCTTTAAAAAAAATGTACCAATGATTTAGCCTGATTCCCTTTACAAACCTATCAATTTATCAAAGATTTTTAATTCCAAAGAGCAAGTATTTAGGTCACTGCTAGGCACATTAACAGCAGCATTATCTTGCCACCAAGTGGTGGATTCTGAATTACATTGCAGGAGTCTGTTGTATTTTCACAAGTCTATCTTTTATATCATCTTTAATATCCGCTAAAAATCATCAAAGCCATCAAGAAAGTGAAAACAGAAACAGCTTTTCCAAAGATAGTCATATTTGAAAGGTATTTATGATAAAAGGACTTGGTATTTATGCTTCCCAGTTTGTTGGCTTGACTCAAATTCCATCAAGTTTGAAAGTATCCACAATAAACAGAAGATGAGTAGGGATAAGTGCTCGAAGAGTTTCATTAAGGATTTGAATTTGAAGACATGATATCATCCTTTAATTTCCATTAAGGGTTGAATTCTGTCCCCCGAAAAGGTATGTTAAAGTCTGAATCCCCAGTACCTCCAAATGTGACCTCATTTGGAAATGGACTCATTGTAGGCAAAGTTGGTTAAGATAAGCCCACATTGGGATAGAGTGGTCCTCTAACTCAACATGACTGGTGTCCTAATGAGAAGAGAGGAATCTGGACCCAGACACTCAGAGGGAAGACATGAAAACACACAGGGAGAAGATGGCCCGGTGAAGATGCAGGCAGAGATGAGAGACATAGGGTCAGAGAAGTGAAGGTTGGCGGAGCTGAGCGGACAAACAGCTACACTCTGGGGGGACCGTCTCTGGTGGCTTATTGGCTTTATCCAAAGGAAAGGAAACGTCTTGTATCTTGATTACGAGAGGCAGTCTTGCAAGTTGGAATTAGATTCCTACCCACCCCAGAGACGAAGATAGAGGGATGCTATCTTGGTGATTCTCGGGTCTGTGAGAAAGATAGCCTTGGCTTAATAACTGCAAAAAGGCTTTTTAAATGATTTACACCTCAAAGGGGCAAAGTTAAAAATTTGCAAGTAGGGGTTTTCTAAATAAATGCTCTAAGAAAATGAAGAACCTCTGCGGTCAGGCCTGGGTGAGAGGGAGAGCGGGAGCCCGGTGGGGAAATGAAGCTTTGTAGAGTTTAGTGAAGCTGAGCGAGCCACGAAGGCCTTCTTGGTCACTCCATGTGGTTAGTTCTTTTCACACCTCATACAAGCTGGCAGCCTCATTCTCAAGGTCTTCCTCCCCCTCAGGTTCAGTCCCAAAGCCTGTGGCTTTTTTCTCCCAAATGTTTACCTAACCTTTCCCTTTCAGACTATCCCCAGATTCTCCATCCTCGGTGAAGCTCTCTTTTATCCTCTGGCCTGGACCATGAGAATGGTCTCTTTATGGATCCATTTTCCTCCATCATCCTTCTCATCACCGTAACCATTTTAGATTTTAAACCTGTTTCTGTCATTTGGCTGCCTAAAGTCTGTCAATAATTCATCATTGTGGAAAGTACAAAATCCAAGCTTTGAGGAACTTAACTAACGTGGCTAATTGGAATATTGGCCCCCACTCCTTGCAAGACCGATGCCATCATGTGTGTAAGAGGAGAGCAACTTGGCAGAGACTGACTTGATAGAACACCGCCTCCTTAAACTCAAATCCTTGCTGCTAACTAGCTTGACGACACTGAGCAGGTCATCCCCGTTTCTGGTAAGGTGACTGCTCCATCAGTCAAAGTTCAACTCGAGAAGGCGCCTCCTGCTCTCCAGGCCCACAGCTTGTTTTAGCTAAGGGGATTGGCAGCACAAGTGTTTTCTTCTTCTGTCTCTTGCCTTTTGGTTAAAATATGCCTCCTGAAAAACTAGGAAGGCATAGTGCCAGGAAGATTATTTATACAATAATTTTAGGGACTTTACTTCCTTTTTCTTAAAAGGTTTGTAGTGGAAAAAATAAAAAGACTCACAAAGCTGTTCCATCAGGCAAGTTTTCTTGGGTTCTAATTACCTGGACCATTAAAGGTGTTATTTTTATTATTGCCAGGGTATTCGCATGAGAATTTTTGACAAGAGAATGGAGGAAAGAATAAAGTTCATAACCTTCACTTGCCATGACACATACTCTGGAAGTTTCTAAGATCTCTTGGATAAGTTTACTTTAAACTTGTTAATATCAATTTAGTATAGCATTTCTCTAGAAATTATTTTAAAATATGACAGCCCAACAAGTATTTGACTGTAAGAATATTGTGTAAAGAGGAATAATAATACTGACAGGTAACTCTGGAGTCACTTTACTAAATGGGAAAAAATCAGAATTATGCACATCCTACAAGCTCAATTTTCTATTTCAATTAAAATGAAATGGAATTTCAAATTCAAAATATATAAGCATCACGTATGTTCCCTGTGTTGTAATTGTATCAGAAAGCTGTCAACACATTTTTAAATCATTGCCAATTAGAAATTGTTTAAAGTAAGCAATTGTTTACCTTTAACCATCAGGAAGATGGCAATTATTCTAGTCTTCACACGGTGAGAATTTTAACAGCATCTCCAGGGGTAATTAATGCCTCTGATATTAGAGTAATTTTGAATCAAATATTTAAGTTTTCATTTAATAACCAAGTCACTTCCTAGTGACTTTAGAACAGCCAAGAGTTTTTATTTGTCTGTTTGTTCTGTTGTTTCCTGTCTTGGGGACATTTTTATTTCCTTAATAGAACTCACTTCAGGTTAGTACTGTTTATAAAGGCACCATCCACAAAATACATGGTTTCTTCTAAACATATTTTAGACATGATACAACAGTAAATACTTTATAGCGGTGTGTCATATAAGGACAATAATTATATTCTGATTCACCATGTGATGATGTCATCTAAGAATAAATAATAAAAATAAATAGGTTTTACATGCAGATAACGTATTATGCAAAATAGTCTCATATTTTCCCATTTGACAAGTTTTATTCTACTAGTTGAATAGAAGTGAAAACTAAACTGGACAATTAAGAGACTTGACGAAAATTACATGGAAACTTAGAGTCACCGTCTTTTCTCATATTTTACCAATTGATTATTTGATATAAAACATCAATTTCCTAAATCAGTTTGACGTAACAAAATACGGTCTACAGGTAAAGTGTGTTGAAGACCTCTGTAAGTGAGTATATGAATTGTCTGTCGTCGCGTCTTCGTAATTTGCCGCGAGGGGGCTGCAGATTCACTTTGAACACTCACGCAGGAACACAAACTGGAAACAACCGCGGTTCTCAGCAGATGCAACACTAGTCCTACAACAGATACCAGAGGGCAATTTCTCCTTGAAGAAATTTGAGAAATCTCATGAAAGACGCAATAAACAGTACTCCTCAAGTATTTAAGCAATGAATTTTACAGGGTTGTTTCTGACAGTAAAAAATGGTAACAAGAACTTCAATAGCATTTTTATGTGCCAAGCACTGTCTCTCAAGCTCTTTACATATTTTCACTCATTTAATTCCCATGGTGATTTTATGGATTAACTACTATTAATATTCCCATTTAGCAGATGTGGGAACTAAAACTCAGAGAGGTTAAGTTTCCCAGAGTCACAGAGTTGGTAAATGGTGGAACTGGACGAACTCAGGAGCTCCGAATGTGCCATTCCCACCACTCCATCAGCTACTCCTGACCTGAGATGGCATAAAGCTACCGCAGGGTTACTGAATGGAGGACACACCGTCCACCAGAAGCTACACCATTAAGCCACTGGAGTAATTAAACACTTTTTAAAGTACTTATCTTTGCCAGCCACTGAACGGATCCTAGACATAAGAGGAGGAGCAGGTCATCCAGGGGCCCATTAGTCCTCACAGGGCCTCTGCAGGAATGTTTAAAAGACCTTGCTAATTCATTGCAAAACTGCACCCCGTGTGGGTGGACAGTGACAGAAAGAGCAAATGGTTTAGTCAAGAGGGGAACATACACCTATCAAAACACCTGCTCTTGGCTGGGCACCTGTGTTCAGAACTCAAGCTGAAAACCCTGCTGGCCGGTCCTGTGGTAAACCCCGGCGCTGCCCTCACCAAGCTTGCTCTGAGGAAGAGTACAAGTAACTACAAGAGTGAAACAGAAAGCGTCATAAGGACTATACTCGGGGAGGGCCTGTGCTGCGTGTTATGGCATAGGAGCATGTGCCTAAGGTGCTGAGACTAGGAAACAAGTTAAGTGAAGAAGATAGGATTATCAGCATTTGCAAAGGCTGATGGGAAAAAGAAAGCATCAGTAGTGGGAATTTCAGAAAAAGAAAAATCAGAATGGCCAGCTCAGCATAGTGAGGAGGGAGACGGAAAAGAGAGCTGGCCGGTCTTGAGGGTGAAATGCACTGGGGCATTTAAACTTAAAATTGACTTGCCTTTATGGTACAGCTCTGAAATATTGGCTTCTTATAAAACATTCTAATGCCCTAGACAGGTTAGTGAGGCAATATGCAAAAAACACAGCAAAACAAAAATAAAACCATCAAGAGTCTCTCTCAGGTTTATATGACATTCTTCTCATACTGGTAAAACACACAAGCATGCTCAAAAGTGGTAATTAAAAAAAAGTTAAAACCGCTGAAATAAACAAGCGCTTAAATGAAGTTCAGTGCGGATGCTACTATCACAAGAGTTGATCCTCTGTAGTGGAATTATTCATGCCATCGAGGCAAGAAGCCAGAAGAGTTGGTGTCCTCACCTTCTCTTGTGGAAGGACATGTACCCACCCTGGGTCGCTTTCACTCAGCGCCATCGTCAAAGAGCTCTGACTTTCAGGTTTGAACAGGCTGAGTCTCTCAGAGGACAGAAGTTGTGGCTAATGGTTTCCTCAAAAACAAACTAACAAATAAACTTTTTTTCCCATGAACATAAGAAATAGTAAAGCAGTTTTGGGAAAAAAAAGGAAAACTGCAATTTCTATTCGCTGAATTTCTTAAATGTTGAGCACAGCAGTAACTTTCCTCATATGTTTGCTGGACGGCAGTTTTAGAAGCGAACACATTTCTTAGCTAATCTTGGTGTCTACTTCCACTTTGAGGTCTATCTGTTAATTTTTAAAATGTACATAAATCAAAATAGGCAGGGGAAAGAAACTGAACGAATTGGTCATTCGTATGCCCCAAACGTTTTCACTGGAAAGGGAGAATTCTGTTACCCTGAGCATTCAGGGGAAAGGACGCTGGATTTGGCGGCTCAGGCCTAGTTGTGATTCCTGGCTTCGCAACTCAATTAGCTGTGTGGTCTCTGGAAAGTTACTGAAATGTATTCAACCTCAGTTAACACCTGTGAATAGGGAGTGAGGCTCACCTCAAAAAACTTGTCTTGTGGATCGTATAACACAGAGCCTGGCACTGAGTCTAACACGGAGAAGGCACTTAAGAGATGGCCAGTGTTGCTATTTCAAATGTCCCCGCTTTCCTTTCCACTATCCCAGGCCACAGTGCCTCACTGGCTTACAGAGCAGAGCTGTCGGGCAGCTATGGCAACATCTTCTGACGCAGCTCTTTGCAAAAGAACTGATAGGCATGCACACTCACCTTTCAGTCCTGTTAAGCATTGAACTATTAAGTATCTTCAGGCTATTTCCCTGAATTACACAGTTTTCTTGAATTATCTAAGGTGCCAGAGACCAAAACACTCTCAGCAGAGCAAATACAATTTCACCTACACTGTTAGGTATAGACAGCAAAACCGAGAAACTCATTCATACCTGTAAATTTGGGTGGATTTCTTTTATTCCGAGGTAACCCCCGAGTCTATCCCAATCATCAGCAGGGACCTGGCAAGTCAAAGAGCAGTGAACAGGCTGGTTTCCTGGAAGGGCTTTGCAGGCATTGCTTCCGCACATGAGGTGCAAACTTGAACAGCAGGCTGGTCATTCTGTTAAATGAAATCTTTTCTCAAGTATGAAACTCCACAAGCTTGGGTGAACAATCAAAGTGTTTAATGATATCCTGGTAGGGAGGACAATTTGTTATTCAACATGTATAAATAACTATACAGTCGTTAAAAGTAAAGAGACTAGGTAAGAGTATTTCTCTCTCAATCCTGAGGGTTTGATAAGAACAAGGTAACCATTTTTTAAATGTTTTATTACGGTTTGCAAAACCCTAGTCTACTAATTAGAATTAGAGTTAGGCACAGATCAAGAAGAAAGAGAAAAATCTAACCAACCATAATAAATTTTTTAAAAACACATTTTTTTCTCATCAGTGTGTTCAATCCTACATAATTATTCTTATTCTGTCAGACAGGTCAACCTGTGCTCAAAATGACAAAAACGTATTTAAAAAGATAGCAGAATTAATATGATTATAAGTATTTTTTAACTGTTTAAAGAGTGAGGAAATTCTGTCATTTCTTTGTCTTTTTTTGATAATTAAGGGCAAGATAAATTCAGCATAGAAGCGAGCAAAGTTATTGTAGTATGACAAGCAAGTTTTCTTTCCTGGGCAGATCACACTACCCCTCCGTATGAGCAAACTGCAGACTCCAAAACCAATTTGTCATTTTAACAGAGAGAGAACAAAATTCTAGTCTTGTAGTAATATAACAATTAGCAGTAAAGAACTTATATGATTTTATTTAATTTTTTTAATAATCCAATCCAAACAGAGGCAGCTTTGTCAAATTTTAGCAAATTTCATTGCTTCTTTTCAGACTCATTATTTGCAGGTGTTTAAACCAAAGACCTTAAGTTCACTTTCCCTTAAAGCTTCTATCACTTTCTGTAATCCTGCAAATTGATGTTTTAATATGTTCTTTCACCTTCTGGTACAACCACACATTTTTACTTAAGACATTAATCTCTTTGTCTCTTTTCCTTTGATAATCAGAAACTACAGTTCTGATTAAAACACACACACAATCTTCTACACGCGTTTGTATTTCTTTAATAGCATTGATTCTATTATAGTCTTGATCATCCATATTAATTATAATTGTAACCATAATACGTAGTTTTCCTATAGACATATAGAAAGTCGGGAGAAGGGTAACGATATATGTTGTACGTGAGATCAGCACACTCGCGGGTGGATACTGTATGTTACCCTCCTCTTGCCCCTACCTATTTCCACGTCCTAATGTGGGAATAGACAGAGCAGCTACACTGTATTAGTTTTCTTTTGCTGCATAATGAATTACAACCATCTTTCTGGCTTAAAATAACACAAATGTATTATCTCAGTTTCCATGACTCGGGAGTCCGGGCATGGTTCAACTGAGTTCTCTACTCAATATTCCCAGCTGAAATCAAGGCATCTGGTTGGTCAGCAGTATAATCCCACTCGAAGTTTGGGGCCTTCTTCTAAACTCATACCAGCTTTAGTATAATGAAGCTCCTTACAAATGCAGGACTAAGGTCCCACTTTTTTCTGGCTGTTACTAGGGATTGCTCTCAGTTCCTAGAAACTGCGCTCAGGTCTTAGCCACATGGCTCTCACACAACATGTCAGCTTACATCTTCAAAGCCAGCAAGACAATCTCTACTGCTCTATTGTTAAATTGGAATTTTTCTGGGCAACTGAGGGCTGGAATTCCCTATTCTGACATCCGATGTTCAAGGAATTTTTTATTTACTAGGCTTTCCATAAAAAAACAAATCAAATTCTTAAAAATTTTAAATATACAATTTTATTATACTCTACCCCAAATTTTCAAAATTAGTGACTGTGGTAGCAGCTTCTGTGAGAAGGTGTTTTTTCTGAAGTCTAGTATACTTAAAGTATTAGAAGTTTAGCTTCTTTCTTTTTTCTGTATACCAAAACTATATTGTATTAGATTTATACAAGCATTTCTATCAGATTTATATGTGTTTATTCTTTATTAGCCAATCAGAATAGGAGCTTCTGTAAAGTTAAGAAACTTTATAATCTAATATGTTATATCCCAGGAAAAGAGTTCATGGTAATATCAACATAACAAGAGGTAAAAAGCGTTTTACTTTTACAGATAAAATGCCTGAGATCACAAAGAGCTTGCAACTTCATTTTTACAAGTTTATACATAAAATAACATACTGGCACGGAAAGACATGAAAACAACTCCTGTGGGGTTAAATGGACCAAATACAAAGAAAAAGAAAAGCCTTTCAAGTAGGCAGACCTCTAAGAAAGGGTAATTTCTTAGCCCAATTAAAAAAATATACATATTTCACTCTTTCTTCGGTTATAAGACACACAGACTCCAGTGGGCTGTGACTTTCTCTCCCACACACTTTGTGATACCAAGTCCTCCAAGCTGTGAAATTCCTTAAGCAAAAGGAACACCAACAGACATCTGAAAGGTCATTATTTGATTTCACCTCCTGAAGTTTTCACATTGAAACAAGTGGCATCTCAGACAGTATACCAGTTTCAACACTAAAAAGACAGGGTCCGTCCAGAATCGGACACACAAGGCTCTGACTCCTGAGGCAAGATTGCCGCCACGAACCCCAAGACCAAGCCAGACTACACATTAGCTTCCTATTTGAAAGATAATCAACAGGATAATAAGACATTAACCCACTTTCAATCATTACCTATATGTTTTTTGTTTTTTAGTTTTTGGAACATAAAGGCATCTTAGGTCCTTAGACGTTAACATAGAGAGCTCCAAAAATGAGCAGATTCTGTCACTGCTCAGCAAGAGCTCACCGACCCGGCCGGTCATAGATTTCAAAGTTGCACTTAGAGTTTCCTTGATTCATGGCTCTTCTCCAGTCCCGTGAGTGTAACATCTCAGTGGGACTCCCCTAAGAGTCGGTTATAATTCTCAAAATGTTAAAAAAATCCAATGCTCAAACAAATAAAAGGCATGTATCAAAATTTCGTTTACTTAATGAGGGAGCCAGGAGGATGCAAACCTGGTTCAAAAGAGGATTTGCAAACCGAATTTTATATAACCAGTAAAGAAAAGGAGCAATAAAGTGAGAGTGATACACTCCACGCAACCGATTGTTTATGAACTTGGTCAGGCCCATCCTCCCTTTACTGACAGGAGAACATCATGCCTTACGAGTTTTATAAAATTCTCAACTCTACAAGCCCCGAGCAACTGTTGAAAGCTGCATTCCTCTGAAGAGCTCGGGAGCCTCACTCACTCAGGCAGCCTTGTCAGAAAGTGCCCCACCGTGGACTTTAGAGATTACATAGTCATTTTTTACCTTATTTTTAAATTTTAATAATTTTTATTCACATACAAAAGTGGATATTTTTCCTTGTATCATAATAAAATAGTCACATACACACACATAATTTGTGCATGATAAAAATATAATAAGAACCCATTAATTCACAACCCAAGTTAGGCATCAGGAAATGGCAAAGTAACTATAATTTTAAATCCTGTTTATGCAAATCACTGATTTCAAGTCTCTCTCTTCTTATCCAGAGGAAACCACTTGCCAGAATTTTGTGGTTATAGTTTCGTGGTTGTAGTTTTTGTACAAGTCTACGATTGCCCAACCACATGCTGTTTAATTCTGCGTGATTTGCTCTTTACATTTAGTGGTATCACAATGATTATTTTCTTCCCTGACTGAATAGGAAATTTACCCGTTTTGACGTCTGTGACTATATTTCATTAATGTTCACTACGTGAACATGTTGTGATTTATTTATCCATTTCCCTGTTGATGGGGACAAATCGTCTCAGCTTTTTCCTATTATAAACAGAATTGCTTGGGCATATTGGAGATGTTACCAGGTGCATATCTATTGAGTGCATATCAAGGAGAGCGGTCAGAGGCTGTTTACCTTCTCAATTTTACAAGATAATACCAAAATGGTGGTCAAAATATTTGGTTTTTTTTTTTTCATTCTCAAGGAGAGCATTTGATCATTATTTTTATTTATTCCACATCCTCACATGATAATCTTGTTTTATAACACATGTAGAAGAAAATATATGAAAATGTTAATGCTGTTCAACCCTCAACCACCAGGAAGGCATCTGCAGTTAAACAACTTGACATGCAATGACGGAAGGCACATAGCACTGGGCACTGTGGAGGGTCTTAGTAAGAGAATGTTAGAAATGTCAGCTTTGGTTGGGTAGTTTGGAGAAGGTTCTAAGGAAGCAGGGGCTCATTCTGGATTGGGTGCTGTCAGAAAGTGGGACAACTGTGTGAATGGGCATCTCAATCAATCTTTTCTGTAGGAGGGCAGACCAGAATGAGGATAAAACTGTAATTGGTAAACTCACTTAGAGAGAATGAGGGATGTTTGGTATTTTGTGAATGACCCAGTGACCTTGTTTTTATCTCATTTTATCATGGTCTCAGAGTAATTTCATTTGATGTAGATATTCTATCACATTGTTATGTTCAACAGTAGAACACAATCATTTAGCGGTAAGCGTTAAATCAGTTTGTAATAACATCAAGGCTTAGCTGTGAGCTTCAGATCAGCTCCTGGACATCAGAGGCTGCTTTTTTGTTGTTTTTTCAACAAAAATATCACAAAGTCTATAAAGACAGAAATGGAAGTATACAGCTATGAGGTTCTTATATTAAACATAAGATAGTGTAATACCACCTGAAGGTAAAGTGATAAGTTAAAAATGTATAAATCCTAAAGCAACCCCTAAAAGAGCATGACTGGTTAGCCAACAAAGGCGGTAAAATGGGATTGTAAAAAGTACTCAATTTGTCTAAAGTAAGGTAGAAACAGAAGAATAACGGACCAAGAACAGATGGTACCCACAGCAAACAAAGAGCAAACGGGTAGATTTAAAGCCAGCAATATCAACAGTCCAAACAGTAAAGGAGCTCAATACTCAGATTAGGGGGCGGGACTTGTCATATTATATACAATGAAAAGGAAGCTCAACTACACGCTGCCTACGAGAAAATCGCATTAAATATACAACCAGAAAACATTAAAAGTAAAGTAGTGGAAAAGATGTACTGTGCTATATCTTTCAAAAGAATGCAGGGCTGGTTCTAATATCCCTGTAGATTGCAGAGCAAAGGATAAAGAGAGCAATTGCACAATGACAAGAGGATCAATTCATCAAAAAAAATAAGAAACACAATCCTAGATGTTCCTACACCTGATAGCCAAGATTCTAAATACTTAATTACAAACTGGTAAAACTGAAAAGAGAAATAGACAGATCCACAATAGCACCTGCAGATTTCAACACCCCTTTCTCAATAATAGAGAGAACAAATAGAAAAACCAGTAAGGATGGAAAAAATTGAACAGCACTATTAAACAAGTTAATCAAATTGGCATTTATAGATCACTTCACCTAACAAAGAGAATGCACACTCTTCTCCAGTGCACACAGAACATTAATCAAGAACATTCACTATATTCTATGGCATAAAACACAGCTCGATAAATTAAAAAGGATTCAAGTAATACCAAGTAAGTTCTGGGACCATGAAAGAATTAAATTAAAAATGAATAATTGAAAGATATCTGGAAAATCCTCAAGTACTTCGAAATTAGATAGTATACTTCTCTACAACACATGGGTCAAAGTAGAAATCCAAAGGGAATTTGAACACATTTTGAACTTAGTGAAAATGAGAACACAACAAACCTAATGTGGGAGGGCCTCATCCAATCAGTTGAAGGTGTAAATAGAACAAAATAAATGACCTTCCCCCTAGTGTGAGAGAATGCTTCTGCCTCACTGCCTTAGAACTAGAACATTGCCTTTTTTGCCCGCCTTAGGACCCAAACTGAAACATTGGCTTCTCCTTGATATCAAGCCTGTCTGCCTCTGGGTCTCCAGCTTGCTGACTCAACATGTAGATCTTGGGACTTTTCAGGAGATTATACATATATATCTCTACACACACACACACACACACACACACACACACATATATAAATACATACATATAACTATACATATATATGCTATCAGTTCTTTTTCCCTGAAGAACTCGGATGAACACAGTAGCCAAAAGAGCTTTTGCAAAATAGCAAAGATGCAAGATGTGTAATGAAATTAGAGCAACCAATAGAATGTGGTGCTGGCATAAACATAGAAGAATAGATGAAAATAGAGTTCAGAACTAGACTCACATTCAGAATATAGAGTTCCCAGCTAGAACCGTAGATGCATGGCCAGCTGATATTCATCAAAACTGCAAATACATTTTGGTGGACAAAGAATAGTCTTCAACAAATGGTATGCAACCTACGACTATGAAACTTCTAGAAGAAAACATAGGAATTTTTTTGTGACTTTTTGTTAGGAAAAGTTTTCTTTCATATGACACACAAAAAAACACAATTACTAAAGAGAAAAAGGATAAATTATTCTTCATAAATATTAAGAACTTCTGCTCCTCAAAAGATACTGTTAAGAAATTAAAAGCCAATTATAGAGCAGGAGAGAATATTTGCAAGTAATGTATCTGATAAAATAACATTCAGAATAGATAAAGAATTCTCAAAATTCAACCAGAAGAAAACAACATAATTTTTTAAATGAACAGAACATTTAATCAGATACTTTACCAAAGAAAATATATGCATGCGAAACGAGCATAGGAATATTTGTTCAAAATCTTTAGTTGTTAGAGAATGTCAATTAAACCACAATGAGGTACCATTATACATGTATTGAAAGGGTTTAAATTCTAATTAACACCACCAACAAAATACCAAGTGGAGATGAGAATGTGGGATGACTAGAGTAATCATACACCTAAGATAGTACAACCCCTTTGGGGTTAGGGGGAAGGTAACAGTTTGGAGTGTTATAAGAGACAGACGTAGGATTGCCATATGACTGCATTAGATTACTCAAGAGACAAGGAAGACTGTGCCCACACAAAATTTCATAGAGAATTCATTTGTAATAGTTCAATATTATAAACAACATAAGGATTTTTCAAGTGGTGAAGATAAACATATTGTGGTATATCCATATGATAGAATACTACCTAGACATAAAAAGTTATAAAAAATTGGTACCTGCAGCAACTTGGATCAATCTCAAAATAGCTAAGCTGAGTAAAAGAAGCTAGAGAAAAAAACCCCAGCAAACTGATTCCACTTGTATAACATTCTTGGAAATGCAAACTAATCTATAATACCATAAGGTGGAACTGTGGTGGACCGAGGACGGGGCTGTGGAGTTTGAGGGCTGGACATGGAGGTGGATGGAGGAGCATGGATGGAGGACTCACAAAGGGCCAGGGGGGAACTTTTGGGGCTGATGAACAGCTTTGTTATCCTGAATGTGGCTATGGTTTCATGTGCTTATTCATATGTCACACTTACCAAATTGTGCACTCTAAATATGTGCATGTCGACTCTACTTCAATAAAGCCATTTAAACAATTTGGATTTCTTAAGAGTCAGATGCAGTAGAGCATCCTGGATGGTTCCTGGAATAAAGCATCATTTACATACGTGTTAGCCTTAGGTTTCTCCAGTTCTCTGAAAGACCAGCTCTGTCTTTTGACTTTGTCTGGCTCTAGGAGTGGTATGTAGCTTCCCTTTAGGACTATAATGCCTCAAATTCTTTTTTCCCCCAGCTTTATTGAAGTATAATTGACAAATAAAATTGTATATACTTAAAATGTGCAATGTGATAATTTGATAGATGTACATATTGTAAAATGATTACCACAATATCAAGTTAATTAACACATCCATCACCTCACATAGTTACCTTTTGTGTGTGTGTGGTGACAATGCACAAAATTCTGATTTGCTGTGCTAGGCTTTTGCCCTGGGTGGAGGGCAACACTGTCTTCTGCATTTAGTCAGCCTTCCAATTTACCTTTTGGTTTCTAGAATCAGATATATTGTTTTGTTTGGGGTTTTTTGTGTGTTTGTTTCTCTTGGATGTTTCTCTCGTAAGTTCTTAAAAGCTTGGCAATACATTTATAATATATTTGCTGTAGTTTCTCCAACTCCTAAATGTCTGCTTTGCATAATATCCAGAATGCTATACTGTCATAAAGAGATGTCCTAGATAGATTTGAGTGTGCGTGTGTGTAAAACACTGAAGACTCATATGTGTTGAAGTGATTCTGCTGGAACCCTGGAAGAACAGGAGGGATATCTTTGACAGTCTCTAAACTCATAAAAATTTCAAAGGGATAGCCACAAGTCTGTTCATACATGAGATTTCTAAATTGAGAATAGAGGAGATTATGCTTGTCACCGAAACGTTTTTATGTTTCTTTTTCTGTGAAAGATGGGAATCACCAGAAGTCGCTACAGAAGAAAAGAGCAGAATTATTCTGGATCATAAGTTGGAGAAGGGTAGGGGGAGAGAGAGAGAGGAGGAGAGAGAGAGAGACTGGGAAGCAGGAAATTTGTGAAAGAGCAGCCATCTAGAAAAAGAAGAATGTAAATCACGCCCTCTGACACGCTCAGAATGTCCACGTGAAGACTTGACTTTGCTACTGACCAAACGTAAACTGGGGAAAATTACTTAGCAAATCAGAAACTGGATTTGTTTCTATAAGTTAGCAATGGTAATTATATTTAATACACAATTTCATTGTGATGATTAAATGAGATAAGACAGTGACTTTCAAATGACTTGCCCATGCCCGATTGTAAGAAGTACATGACACCAAGAACAGAGGCACCCTTGCACCCACTCACACAAGCACACATAAACAGAGACGTCACATAGGGTGCCGCCCAGTGGTAAAGTGGTTAAGTTTGCACTCTCTGCTTCAGAGGCCCAGGGTTAGCAGGTTCGGATCCCGGGAGCAGACCTACACACCACTCACCAAGCCATGCTGTGGTGGCATTGCACATACAAAATGGAGGAAGATTGGCACAGATGTTAGCTCAGTGACAATCTTCCTCAAGCAAAAAGAGGAAGATTGGCAACAGGTGTTAGCTCAGGGCCAATCTTCCTCACCAAAGACAAAAGCAAACACAAACAAACAAAAAAACCAGAGACATGATATAAAATTGAAACAAGAATTACACAGAATAATGCTTAATCTTTCTAAAAGCGATGAACTCTGAAATATATATTCTATTCCATACTCTTCTATTAGAAAAATGTGGCTTGAGAGACACTAGCTGATTCCAAGGTTCACTAAAAGGTTATAAATGTCAGTTTTAAAAATGCAGAGATAACGTCTACAAAGGACTAATCACACTGCCTGATATATTCCAAGCAATTTTTTTAAAAAGCTTAATGTCTTAGTTGTTTTACTGCATTTTATTTTTTCTTCTTCTTTTTGTTTCTTTTCTTTTTTAATGATTGTTGAACTTGATGTTCACATCTGTGCCCATAATCATTTATTTCCTCTGTGTTTTCTTTTACGAGCTACGGTTCCAAGGCTTTACATAATGACCATAGCAAAAAATAATATTTCTGGAAATTGTACTTGATAAAAGCCAAAACAATCTGTTTTCCAAAAGTGCTTCCAAAATTTCAAATGAATCACTTCAACAGCTAATTATATACATTGTTTTACTCACTTTGCTAAATTTTAACTCAATTCTTGCTGCTCTTGATTTTTGTGAATAAAAATTACTGACTCATTCATTTAGTAGATAAATGCGCATTGGGTGTAATGAGTCAGGTTCTGTTTGAAATTCCTAGGAGACAATACAAAACCTTGTCAACAGCAAAGAAGAGGTTAGAGTCTATCTGCTTTAACCATAAAATGGCACCAAACATGCATTATATAATTATTGTTTCTATAAAGGACAAGATGAATTTATATTTTCCTACATTTCCAAAACACCTATGAATTCTAAAACACAAAGCTTTAATAGATTTATAGAAGTTCAGCCAGAAAAGCCTCAAGTTATAGATATCTTAGCCATTAATATACAGAACATGTTTGTACAAAATTCTTTGGGGTCTTGTACGCTTAATATAATTATCCCTCTAAATCACATGCATGTGGAGATCTGTGACAGCATGGAAGGCCTTCAAAGTGCTTACGTGGGCTCATCGCTACCTTAGAGTCTAATTTCAAATAGTATGTGTTATTTTTCGCTGAGTAAACACTGAATACATATCATCCACACAAGAACATTAGACAAATTTAAAGATTCCAGCAAGAAATCTCTTATGAAAGCAACCAGTAAGGGAAGTCCTGCTAACGAATCCTTATTGATGTGCCATATTTTACTCATGCAATCCCTTAGTATTATTTGAGGTCTTTTCTATTTTAGCTATGTGAATTCCAAACCAACATTCAGGTACATAAGCATGTTTGTGTGAGTACATGTAACCTAACTTTGTGAAGAACTGAACATGTGTTTTCAATGCGCACAAAAATATCAACCATTGTTGTCTTGATGTGGAAATGCAAGTGAACTTTAATTTCATTATGTTTGCTTGTTTTTTCTGACTTTTTTTGATGATGTATGTCTTGTGCAATGGAAACATAATGTGAATACAACAACACTTTAATGAATAATCTTGTCCCTGCATCATGGAACATATTTATGTTTAGGAAAACCTCATAAAAATGGAATTACTGGCTTAGAGTTTATCCAGTATTAGGGATTTTTAACCATCTTGATAAACTGTCCTCCAAAACAGTTGTATACATTATTATCCCAAACACCTTTCATGAGAAGTCCTTTTTTACGAAATATACTTGAACATTTCGTGCTATCTCTCACAGTTTGATAGTTTTGTTTCTATTTATTTTAATTCACATTTCTTTGATTGCTATGAAATTTGCTTATCTTTCAAAGTATATTTGTCATTTTAATGTTTTTAGTTATCTCTGCCCTCTGCCCACATTGTTTTTTGTTTGTTTGCTTGTTTTTAGTTTATTGTTTTGAGGGATGAGCTTTGTGAATTTCTGATAAATTGTACTATACTTTGGTACATGAATTTTAGAAGTCTACTTTGTAGAGTATTAAAAAGACAAAGTGCTTCATATTATAATAATTCTACTATGTGTCTGAATAAATTTGAGGTTAAGATAACATGATGTTGCAATGTCACACACTTCTTAGTATTTAAAAGTACTTATTACTGAGGGAAGTAGATCAGATATTTTGCATTTCATTTTTTGCTCTCTATGTTGAATTCTTAAACAGATTTTTTTTTGTTTTAATTGCTATCTGTGGAATCAAACTTTAACTACTAGATATTTTTTGCAACCTCATACCATTTGAATGTGTCTTCTTTATATCTGTCTCCCCACTGCCTAAAACACAAGACACACTGTAGGAGCACAACAACCTTGAATGGCTGAGGATTTTAATGAAGTCATCAAGATATATGTGGTTAATAATTTTAATACGTTACTAAATATTTGGAAAGAAATAGTCTAATTAATGGCTTAGGACGAGATCAATAAATAATCCATACACAGTGCTAATAAACTCAAAGTTTCAATGTCTGGTTTAATGTATTTTTCTTTCAATATAATTGATCCCATTGGACAATGAACTCTTCCAGGACTGGGACAGTGTCTTTTTCATCTTTATATCTGTAGCACTTAGCACGGTTCCCAGAACACAGAAGACCTCAATAAAAGTGTTTTACACAACTCAATCATTAGGTTGCCAAAATATATTAAATAAATGGACAAATAACGGCTTAGAAACACTACGTATTAGAAATCTATGATCATCAGTTATTACTGCTTTATTTTGAAAGTCCGCCTCTAAATATGAGTCATTGGCAACATAGCAGACACTCTATCGAGGAGTTTCAGTGATCTTTTCTTATTTTGAAATTATCTGCCAATTTCTTGAGACACTTCAAATCATCTGGAGTACTTCAGAGGCATAAATTAAAGAAAAATATCCAGGTTTACAAATATAAAGAAACTAAATTTATCAGGGAAGATAATAATTATGTTTTTTCATCTTTTAAAAAGTTATATGGGGAGGGCGAAAGGGGTAAAGGGGCACATATGTATGGTAATGGATTAAAACTAGACTATTGGCAGTGAACAGGATGCAGTGTATACAGAAACTAAAACATAGTAACGTACCCCTGAAATTTACACAATGTTAAAAGCCAATATGACATTAGTAAGAAAAAATAATTAGTATTCATCAATCCACAAGAATAAATTACTAATTTTATGATATATGGTACTGTATATTTTGTTCAGTACTGTTATGTGCATAGGCCTTTTTAGCTGATGAGTTTTAGATAATTATATCCTTACTCTATATACAGTTATAAATCCTTCATTTTCCACAAAATACAGCAAGCTTTTGAGATATTTTCACATGCATTTTGTAGCTGTTTTAATAACTGTGAAATATTCTAGTAAAATGATGTTATACAACTTACTTCACCATTTTTATTTAATGAATATTAACATTATAAAAATCGTTATTATTAAACTTACCTGGTCCCTGTTTCCTTATTTATACAATGAAGAAATTAATAGAATAAACCAGCGGGTTTTTTAATAGAAAGAATATCGGATGATTCATTTAAAGCACTCAGCAGAGTGCCTGGCACACAATTTGTAATGAATCAATGTATTGAGAATAATTAATATTACTCTGAATAATAATGATTCTTTTATTAGGTAAGACCCAGACTAAACTGTAACAGTGATAAGAGTAAATCATACTGTGCTCTTTATTTAACTCTCATGAAACCCTCCAGATGCAAGTGGGCTGCCAAGATTAAGTAGATAATTCTACTTCATAAGGTCATTCAAGGACCATGGTTTCTTTTTATTATTCTTATCATTTTATTTATTTTTTGCTTCACCATTCATTACGATGTTGTCATCTGCTTGACTGGAACAGATGAGGCTCACCAAGCGACAATTGCTCTGTTCTGTTCACGAGAAAAAATAAAAAAGTAAAGGTCAAGCATCTTCTTTCTAAGGACTTGCTCTCAGAAGCTGGACTCATCACTTCCAATTAAATCCCATTGGTCATAATTTAGGCACATGGTCACATCATCACTAGTTAGCAGGGTTGCTGGGAAATATAGTCTCTGGGTAGGTGGCTATATTCCCAGAACTTGGGACATTATTAGAGAGGGGAAGAAAAAAATAAGTGATTTTAGGAAACAATACCATCCCTCCGAAAAGCCATGTATACACAGATACACTTCCTGCAATACGTACAACCACCCACCTCCTCCAAAAGGAGATAATTTTAAAGTGACGTTCGTGGATTCTATATCTGCCTCTAAACCCGTGCCTTTTGGGTAACAGATGTCCAGTGTCCTTCCACCAAGTCCAGGCACAGATCTTCATTTCCCTGTGACCTATGAACTAAAATGGAAGTTTTTTCCCTACACACACACACAGCTGATACACACCACTGGGACAGGAGCTGGATGGCTTCAATACAACTCCCATTCTGAAAATGCTCACTTTGAAAAGAGAAGAATGGGAGGGGGATGGGAGGCGCGCAGCCATTTTCCCCGGCAGCTGTGAAATTCTGAAGGGCAGGAATTGTGGAGACTCCCTGACCTGATGCACAGGCTGCTGCTTCTTTGTCATGAGTGGGGGTTTTTTTGAACAGAAAACAAACAGATCTGTCCATTGTCCTTTCTGGTTTCTGGCTTTGCCATCTAGGACCTTCTTCCATATTCGTTCTCCTGCATGGTCGCATCCAATGGCATGGGTGTGTGTGCCCGCGTCTATGGCGACACAGCTGCTTCCTGGTGTGAAAGTTGTGGCCCCGGGCTTGCAAGTTGTTTTAGGAGTTGAAGAGTCGGAAGTACTGGACACGATATTTCTGGTTTCTTTGGCAATATATTTGCTCAAAAACAGGTTTCTGGACAACTCGCTGTCAGTCAGTTCTAAATGTAATTCACTAAACCAAAATTCTCACCTAAATATAATTTTTAAATATAAATAAAAGTATTTCATTTATTTAGTATTTTCCCTTCTCAGCTCATGCCCTCTTTCTCAATTGAATGAGAACTAACTTGTGGCCATCCAACTGCTAAGTTTGAGGGCAAAGGATGTGCTCTGGGGCTGGATCCCATTGTCTGATACAGGGCACCTACAGAGAAGTTCATGAAAGAGGCTCTGTTTACCTCCTCATCTCTGCTGGAAAAAATCAGTTGTCTTTTTTTCCAATTTTGCAAAGTGTAAATTCTAGTTTCTGGTGAATTTAGACCGCAGGCAACTGACAGAGTCCCTTTAGCAGAGCTAAGCAGAGGTTTGTTTGCCAGATGTGCAACTGCCTGAGGTTTTCATGACTTTGCTGCTTTTGAAAATTACAGGCTCCTCAATTAAAAATTGTCATTCAGTTTGGTTTTGTCTGATGTTTCTTTGTGATTAGATTAGCGTTATGCACCTTTGGCATAATGATTGTAGTAGTCTGCTATGGCTGCCGTAACAAAGCGCCCCAGACTGCCTGGCTTAAACAACAGACATTCATTTTCTCCAAATTCTGGCGGCCAGAAGTCTGAGATCAAGGTGTCAACAGTGTTGATTGCTTCTGAGGCCTGTCTCCTTGGCTTGTTGATGGCCATCTTCCCCCTCTCCTCATGAGATCTTCCCTCTGTAATTAGTCAGTGTGGGAGGGGGATGCTCTCATACCATGGATATATTTGTACCTCTCATCATCCACCATGAGAAACCCAGCCTACACCATGCTTAATATAGTGAATGGTTTGTTCTGTCTGTCTGTGGGTAATCAGTCTCCATCTCCATGGGTTCAGGGCCCAAGGTGGGTGAGGGGGAGGCCCGTGGAGGCATGGCCAGAACAGAGGAGTAAAGGGTGGTGAAAATATGTCCATGAAAGGTAGCAGTGTGATGAGGGTAGGTCCTAGTCTGAGCAGAGTCACGAGGACTTCCATGAGTGGGACCAACTTGGTGTGTATTGTCAGAACGAAAATGGGGAGAGAGGAGTGTCAGCAGATGATGGTGGCCCAGAACTGAGACCTACAGCCCAAGTGGGAAGATGGGGTCATCCACAGCGTGGTGTGACAGATGAGGACCCAAGTGCACTGAGAATGGTGTCCATGAGGGCGTATAGTATGAGAGCTGAAGCTGGGTGAGGGGAGCAACCATGCTCGGGATGATGCTAACGAGGTGTTGGAAGCCTACCAGGGTAAGGGGGGCAATTGCACCCGGTGCGCTGTGGGGAATAGATGCAGCCTGGCCTGGGATGTCAGAGCCCAAGAATGTGAGCAGAGTAGTTGTGACAGAGACCATATGACCTGCAAAGCTTAAAATATTTACTATCTGGCCCTTTACAGAAAAAATGTGCTGAGTTCAGACCTAGAAAATAAAATTGAAACTCCGGTATCTTGACTCCATTCACTAAGCTCTTTCAATAAACTATATTCTTGAACTTTTTATCAGGCTTTCCAGTAGAGTACTTGCTGTTTTCCAAAAGCTACTTCTTCTGATGGTAACGTACTTTCCCACATAGTCCATGTGATAAACTCTGACGATTTTTTGAGGCCCAGCTAAATCATCACTTACTCTGTGAAGCATTTTTATTTTCTCTGGTCCCTCATAGAATGATATCCAGCTTTCCTGTGATATTATTTTTGTCTTATTCCTCTACAACTCCCCTCACATATCTCACAGTTTGTGGTTAAGGCACATACACATATATATGTATGTATGTGAGGTAAGGTGCGCGCATGTAGTTATAGAGGTATGTGGGGGAAATACGTGTTCATATATATATACATATATGTGCACATAGACACACATTCTTATTTTTGCATGTACAACTTACCTCAAACTGTGAGACATGTAAGAGGGAGTTAAACACCTAAAAGAAGATTTTTCTCCACTGTATGCAATGCATAATTGCTAAGCACATGAGATAATATAACATCTAATTTCACTGATATCATTGAGGGAAAAAGCTGATCCATATAACTTCATGTCGCATCCATCTGAGTCCTATTTAACACCAACATGTTTTTAAATTTTACACACTGCTGGTCATTTTTTTCTAAAAATTGTTGTATCCTTTCTTGCTTCCTAAGCTGCCCTGACCATATTCAGACCTGACTTGAGGATTCAGAGTCTCCTTAAGGATCTGCATCCTCTTGCTGTCAGGTGGTATCACTCTGGACAGCCGCTCAGGGCTTTCTTCTTTCACTCTCAGGACCACCAGCTAGCTCACCCTTCTGCTAGCCCTAATCGGCTCACTCTCGTGTTCTGGTCCAGGCGGGTGTAGGCTCAATCATTTTAAGAGTTATATGTTACTTGAGAATTAAGGAAGCTCTGAATAAGGAGTAATAAATTCATTGGATGTATTCCTTGAATGTATTTCATGACAAAATTGTATATACTCGAAGGCACTCTGTTGTTTGCTGTTAGGTTTGTGACTGTAACTAAACATTGAAACTTTCTTGCTGAGCATCTGTCCTTGAGGAGCAACGTATATCTATATTTTGACTTGAGTTCAAAACCTAAGGCTCTTTAAAAATTACACTTATTTTTTGTGCTTTAAAATTCATTTAGAAGAGATATTTCAAATAGTCTATGTAATTTTTACAGATGTTGAATTTGAATTCAGAAGGTTAACATTGAAATATATATAGTTATTTTTCCACTACCAACCCTAATGTTGTGTTTATACTATGCATTAGTGATTCCGAGAGCACCAGTGCTGTTATAAACTGTTCAGCTTGTGCCAAATAGACTTTCTTTTCCACTCCTGCTTCAAAATGTCGTGTCTTTCAGCTGTTCAATTTCCAGCTGCCAAAAATCAATGGGAGTGCATCTGCTGGTTCCATTTTGTTGTTCTAAATCAAAATCCATTGCCAATTGGAGACTTAACCAACAATAAACTATCAGTATGATATTACTGTGATAATAGCAATAAAAAATACATTTACTTTACCAGGTGCATAAAGTATCTAAAGTTACATTTTTCTACTTATACTTTCAAATAGGTGTAAGAGAAAGTGAAAAGAGTTTTTTAAAATCTAATAAAGAAATCTCTTCCTGTCATAGATACATACACACATATTTTTGTATGTGCGTATAATATATAATATGGAATATATATAATATTTATGATATCTATCTATCATCGCTGTTGCTTATATTGAGGATCCGAGTCACAAGTTCAGTTGGTTTTATGGAAATATAACAAAGTCCTAAGTTCATCACCATCCAGGCAGAAGAAGTAACTGAAGGAAAGGCATTTTTGTTACTAAAAAATCCCATTCATATAACATCAATGTAAACTCAATGTTTTGGAAACTTTTTTGAGATTTCCTTGCAACTTAGCTAAAGTTTCATCGTGTAGAGAAGTGGAAGTTACTGCAAATTCTTTGACTGAAAGTTTTCACACTAGTACCAGTACCTCAAATTTCTGCTGTAGCTTTTTTTTTTTTTTAAAGATTTTATTTTTTTTCCTTTTTCTCCACAAAGCCCCCCAGTACATAGTTGTATATTCTTTGTTGTGGGTCCTTCTAGTTGTGGCATGTGGGACGCTGCCTCAGCGTGGTTTGATGAGCAGTGCCATGTCCGCGCCCAGGATTCAAACCAACAAAACACTGGGCCGCCTGCAGCGGAGCGGGCGAACTTAACCACTCAGCCACGGGGCCAGCCCCTCTGCTGTAGCTTTTTACTGAGTTGTTTTCACAAGTCTTTATCTTCGCAGAAACCAAGTACTCGTTTCCGTTTACAGAGCTTGTTAAAATTGTCAATTTTTAAGATGCCTAAAATTTCCATGTTAAAATTGAAACTGATTGATGGATAAAGAAAAATTGATTTATGAAATAAAGAAAATAAATATGAAGGAAAAAATACATCACATACATATATATTTTTCCTAATTTTTGTGAAGTAAGGAACAAGACTGAACCTTTGAGCCAAATTTTAGACATATACAGAAGTGAAGCTAGTCCAGGTTCATAAATCAATGCTCTTATGATGTCTTTCTTAGTCTACTTCAACTCTTATTTCTCCCAAAGCGTAAGGTTTATATTAGATATATGTCTCCTGGCCTGGCATCTGAAAAGGATTAAAATGAAAAGTAAGAACGACTCAGAGCTAGGAATAGCAATTTTGGCACATAAAACATGAGTTCTAATTAAGATGTTGTCCTCTTCCTTCCTCAAACTCTTTGCACTACTTAGGCAATAGGTATCATCTACTATCAGCTGGAAATCTCCCCTGAGCGAGACATAACAGTTTATTTTAAGGAAGCAATTTAGACAGAAAATTTTTTCCATCTGGATTAACAGGAAGACACCTAGACACGGGAAAGTTTGCATTTCCGTCCAAAAGGCTTTGCATATACTGATTTCAGTACAATAAAGCTGAGGGTAACTGTTGCAAGAGGTCGGAATATTCTAGCATCCAGGCAAAGTGGCCCTGAATTCACCTCACCATGCTGAACAATACCTACTCTTGCTCAATTATGCATGACTTATTCTTATTAATGATTGCAAATAGCGTATTGATCCAGCCGCTAGTAAGGTGTATTCAAGAAAACTAATTTATCAGAAAAAGCTGTAACTATTATTTATGAATAGTGCTTCAAAAATTAGGGAAAGTTTTCAATACCAAGGTTTTCAAAATGGATTTATTCCTCCACTTTCTGTTTTATAACTGATCATATGGCACTGGATAGTGTTTATATTCATTCTATGTGTTTTCTCTCAAGGTAATAATGTCTACACAAGTTTCGGTTTTATTCATGATGTAGGAACATAGATCTAAACAGGTAACCTTGGCATGCTAAGTGTTTGTAAAACATGGTTTAATTTTCCTTTTCTAAAGGAAGCTTTTTTCTACACACAATTCACTTTTTCCTCTGAACAGCCTTTCCTCCCTGTTATTGCTGCCTATAATGATACCAAGAGGCAGTGCCCGAATATAACATCTGTATAGTTATGTCTTTCCAGAAACTGGCCACACAATAACCCATCACCAGTTCACTCCACATGTCAAAACCATGATTATCTGCTTAGTGGTATCTCAACTCTAGTCTCCTTTTATTTTGAGCACACAGCCTCATGGCTATTCGCTGTTGTCAGAGGGTCTATTTTTAGGCATGTCATCAATTCTAGTGCTGCTGGCAGCAAAAGTTGGCCAGATTCCCTTATGGAATTTTATAATTTGTTTTCTTTATATTTTGGAGTAGTCCAGTAATGGTTCAGAGAGAAAGATTCTGGATCAGATGGATAATTCCCTAGCCATTATGTCTGTTTTTGATATGTCGATACGTTTTTTAATCATAAAAACACCTAGGAGACATGCTTAG
This sequence comes from Equus quagga, assembly GCF_021613505.1. Lineage (NCBI taxonomy): Eukaryota > Metazoa > Chordata > Mammalia > Perissodactyla > Equidae > Equus > Equus quagga. Next base: position 6,876,367 of record NC_060268.1, on the reverse strand, counting down.
AGGATAAGATATTTTGGGACAAAAAAGCAAAATAGAAGGTGGTCAGTTAAAAATGAGAAACTCATGGAAATTTGGATGTTTTCCTAGAGGAGGATGCAACAGTTTAAATTGTAACAGAGATCTCATTGAAACCCTGGCACTCAATGAAGAGAAGTGAATTTTAGAAAAGGTAATGGTTTATCACTGAGGGAAAGTCACGAAGTCCTTGTTTCAAGTCCTTACAGCCATTTAATGCTAGTGTTAGTGGGCACAAGCCCCCACATGTGAAGTGGGGGAAATATTAGCTAACTGGGAAAGCTGTTATGCATGCTAAATAAGAAAATTGTAGTTGATTAATAATTGTAGTTATTCCAATTTTTTTTTCCTTCAGCTTTCAAGGCCTCCTTGCACTCTGTTTAAACTTCTTTAAGAACATATATTTTACATACCTTAGGATGTATTCTATTTTTAGACATTTAATCTCTTTGTCTTATTCCTCAAATTATAGACTCCCTTAGGGCAAAAATAATGTCATATTTCTTGATTGTCTTCCATAGTCTTTCTTCTAATGAATGCAAAATAGTAGTTAAGTATTCGGTTCTTGATTGTTTGAAGTCTGGAGGGAAGAAAGACTCTTCCCTCTGGTAGAGAATCATTGCGACATGCTGCAAAAAATCCTACATAATCATACGATGGAATTGCAATGCAAGTTTTTCCCCACCAGCAACATTTCTTTAATTAATGATGCTTCTTTTTTTTATTCATTGAATCAGTTACCCTGGAAAAAGACAAATAAAACAATGCTCTTAGATGTTATTAATGTTATTTTATTATGATAAATAAAAGTGTATGCATGAAGTTCAAAGTTAAGTTCACAGAGTAAAAAATATATCTATATTATAATGCAGTAAATATATGCACCAGTCCAGGGAGAAGAAACAAACTGTGCCTGTGGGAGTCTTCCCCAATGAGGTAAAAATTGACTTGCTCTTTGCAGGATGCATATCAGTTTAGAGGTACACAAAAATGAAGTGTAATTCCAGATTGAAAGAAGAGCATGGATGAATCAGTGGAGGAGAGAAAGAGCATCGGATACACAGAGAACTAGAAATTTTCCAGGATTGCCAAAGTATAGTGAGAAGAATGATTCAAGGTTTAGATCCTATAAAGTCCAGTATGTCTTCTTAAGGCATTTGGATTTTTTCTAGAAACAAAACAATGCTGACAGATTTTTAGACAGAGGCTTGGTGAGATTTGAAATTTTGGGAGGTCGTTTTACAGCAGTTTGAAGGATGAGTTTAATGAGAAAATAAATGGAGACAGATGGAGCAGCTAGAACAAGTCAGCTAACGGTCTGGTGTAACTTTGTAGCAGTGAGGATGGGAAAGAGGGAGAAGATTTTGGAGGTGTATGTGAGCTAAATGGGCAGATCTTAATAATTAATTGAATGCAAATAAAGAGAATGTCATGGGTTAGGCTTCCCTGGAAACATGTGTAATGGCAGAGCTTGTGTGATTGCCATTCTTTTGAGAGTGCTCTAGAAATCAACCCTATGCAGGAACAAAGGCAGCAGGATTGGGAGGAAGAAGTTGGGTTATGTGTCTCAACAAAGGCCCTTCAATCCCACAGGGAGTCGGAAGCCAGGATGGCCATTTGGAACTGTCCAGAATTGAGCATGGACTAGTCATTGAGCTTGATCTCGGGAGCGTCCGTGAGTAACTCAGGGCAATGGGTTTGGGGACTCAGCGTGAGCTGGTAGTCCCAGGGGAATGAATGTATTAGTCTTAAGGGCACTGGAAGATGTGGGCCATGCAGGGCTGCATCCAGTGCAGAGAAGAAAGGGAGAGGCCGCAAATGACTCTGAACTAAGAGATTAAGGTCATCTAAGTGTGATTTGGAGAAAGTTTCTTAAAAATATGTGTTTCTAAAGATAACATTAGATATCATATAGTGCTATTCAGGTTCTTTTTGAGAAAAATCAAGAGAAAGAAAAACCTTCTTTCTCATTGTCCTTAAAGAAACTGAAATGTCAGTAGGAATTCTTATGCCAAGTCATTGAAAGCATGTCCTCATTGGAGTAATCGGAAATAGCCAACTTCAGAAAACTGTAAAAAATTAGAAGACTTTCATTAATTCATCTCCCTTACCAGCAAGGTCCAATCAAGCATTTAAACAAAGTATTTCAGATTTAATACTAAAAGACTAATATGATCTTACCCTAAAAGGAATGAGACCAAATTAACGTAAGCAAATAGTCTCCCTTAAGAGTGAACAAAGTCTATGCCTAGCATTACTAACCTTGATGTCTGTCCCCTCAGTGAAAATTTCTCCACATATTTTTGCTAACATATCTTTAATTTATTAAAAACTTTATCTCCCTGTACAATTTAAAGTTGCTATCTAAAATTTTAAATAGATGCAATGGATAAGTTTTCTGGCATATCGTATATTGCATATGTGTTTTAAATATGTTTTTATTCAAAACCTTGGAGCTACAGATTTAGGTCATTCAATTTATGAAAAATATTCACCACGTATTACCTAACAGTACAGCCAGTCCTTACTGTCAAACCTATCAACCAAATTAGATTAGCTTTCTACCAAAAAGGTGTAAATTCATCTTTTTGCCTTCCAACACATGTCTCTTCTAACTACTGAATTCTACTTCTAAGGTAGGTGGAGTGAAGGAAGGGAGAGAAGGAGGGAGAAAGTCATATTAAGGTGGGCAAGGTACTTATGGCAGACGAGGATCTGAAAATAGGTTATTTTAAGAAAACTACACCTGAGAACCTGCTGGAAAGTGTGTTTTTCCAGGAATAGATATATTCCAGTGTGAGAGCATTGTTCTGTGGAAAGAAGTCTGGGGTTGCTTAGCTGCACTCAGTTTGTACAATTATTACTTTTTTGTGGTCACTAATCACTTGTTTTTTAGTGATATACCTAGATTAGAGGAAAACAATTTTTTCATAATATTTGTCACTGTTTCATTCTATCATATGCTCATTTGCTTATTTTATTTATTGCTTGTTTCTTTCTACTGAAATGTAAGCTCTCTGAGCAAGCTAGTTCTCACTGTACTTCACTTACTTAGAACGAACCAACCATTTCTTAGATGTGTAGATACGTTTCAACAGTTTTTGTCTGTTTGATTTAGCAACAACTATGGATAACTTGGCAGGATCCATAAAGAAGAAGCTACAAATGGTCAGTGGAATAAATGACATTGGGATAAATGTTTATTTCTCCTAAGACACACTGCCTAAATAATGAAGCTGCTGGAAAGTCAGGCCATAAACAAATCCACCAAAGACGTGGAGATCAGTTACTTTATAACATTCTCCTTAGTTTTTCAATTTACAGATCAGATTTTTCTATATAAATCAATTTTTACAATGTCTATTTTGCATTTAAAAAGGACAATTTCTTTTGTGGCTGAAGTGAAAATCTTATATATTTTTATTGAGATATAATTGACAGTTTCAAACATACAACATAATGATTTCATATATGTATATACTGCAAAATGATCATCACAGCAAGTCTAGTCAACATCTGCTGCTATACTTACAATATTTTTTCTTGTAATGAGAACTTTTAACACCCACACTCTTAGCAACTTTCAATCATACAATACAGTATTATTAATTATATTCACCATGCTGTTCATTACACTCCCAACACTTATTTATTTTACAATGGAAGTTTGTCCCTTGTGATCACCTTCACCCATTTCGCCAAGCCCACCAAAACAGCTCTGGCAACAACCAATATGTTCTCTGTATCTACGAGCTCAGTTTGTTTTTCTTTTTTAGATTCCACATGTAAGTGAGATCATACAGTATTTGTCTGTCTCTGTCTGACTTATTTCACTTTGTATAATGCCTTCATCCATCCATGTTGTGGCAAATGGCAGGATTTCTTCTTTTTTATGGCTGAATAATATTCTTTTGTGTATGTATATCACATTTTCTTTTTTTATATTATTGAGGTGTCATTAGCTTTTAACATTGTGTAAATTTCAGGCGTACATTGTCATATTTCAGTTTCTGTATAGACTGCATCATGTTCACCATCAATAATCTAGTTTTTATCCATCACTATACGATGTGACCATTTACCTCTTTCTCCCATCCCCTACCTCCTTGTCATCTGCTAACCACTAACCTGTTTTCCTTATCTATGTGTTTATCTTCCACATATGAGTGAAGTCATATGATATTTGCCTTTCTCTGACTGACTTATTTCACTTAGCATAATACCCTCAAGTGTCATCCTTGTTGTCACAAATGGCACAATTTGGGGTTTTTTTTTTTGGCTGAGTAGTATTCCATTGTGTATCTGGAGATTTCTCAAAAAAAACTAAAAATAGAAATACCATATGATCCAGTTATCCCACTACTGGGTATTTATCCAAAGAATATGAAATGAACAATTCAAAAAGATGCATCCCTCTGTTCGTTGCAGCATGTCGTATTTTTGCTTTCAATTGTCTCAGATATTTTCCAATTTTCTTCCTGGTTCCTTCTTTGACTCATTGGTTGTTCCAGTATGATGTTTAATTCCCATGTATTTGTGAATTTTCCAATTATTTTTCTGCTATTACTTTCTAGTTTCATTCCATTGTGGTGGGAATGTATACTTGGTATTATTTCAATCTTCTTAATTTTGTTAAAGCTTGTTTTGTGGCCTAACACATGATTTATCCCAGAGAATGTTCCATGTGCTCTTGAGAAGTATATGTATTCTGTTGCTGTTGAGTGGAATATTTTGTTTAACTCTATTAGGTCCAATTGGTCTATAGTGTTGTTTTATTCCTGTTTCCTTATTGATCTTCTGTCTAATGTTATACCCATAATTGAAAATTGAAATCTGCTATTATTGTATTCCTGTCTATTTCTCCCTTCTGTCTGTCAGTGTTTGCTTCTTATATGTGGATGCTATGATGTTAGGTCCATATATATATAAAATTATTATATCTTCCTGATGAACTGAACTTTTTATCATTATATAATGTCCTTCTTTGTATCTTGTGATAGTTTTTGACTTAAAATCTATTTTGTCTTTTATAAGTATGGCACCCCTACTTTCTTTTCGTTATGATTTGCATGCGATACATTTTTCCATCCTCTCACTTTTAGCTTATGTGTGTTCTTACTTTTAAAGTGAGTTTATTGTAAACATCTTACAGTTTAGTCTTGTTTGTCAACTATTTGGCCACTCTGTCTTTTTTTTTTTTTATTGAGTTATTGATAGGTTACAATCTTGTGAAATTTCAATTGTACATTAATGTTTGTCAGTCATGTTGTAGGTGCACCACTTCACCCTTTGTGCCCACCCCCCACCCCACCTTTCCCCTGGTATCCACTAAAGTGTTCTTAGTCCATAATTTTAAATTCCTCATATGAGTGGAGTCATACACAGATTATCTTTCTCTCGCTGGCTTATTTCACTTAACATAATTCTCTCAAGGTCCATCCATGTTATTGCAAATGGAATGATTTTGTTCTGTTTTGCAGCTGAGTAGTATTCCATTGTATATATGTACCACATCTTCTTTATCCATTCATCTGTTGCTGGACACTTAGGTTGCTTCCATGTCTTGGCTATTGTAAACAGTGCTGCAATAAACATTGGGGTGCATAGGACTTTTGGGATTGCTGACTTCAAGCTCTTTGGATAAATACCCAGTAGAGGGATGGCTGGATCGTATGGTAGTTCTATTTTTAATTTTTTGAGGAATCTCCATACTGTTTTCCATAGTGGCTGCACCAGTTTGCATTCCCACCAGCAGTGTATGAGGGTTCCTTTTTCTCCGCAACCTCTCCAACATTTGTTGCTATTAGTTTTAGATATTTTTGTCATTCTAACGGGTGTAAGGTGATATCTTAGTGTAGTTTTGATTTGCATTTCCCTGATGATCAGCGATGATGAGCATCTTTTCATGTGCCTATTGGCCATCAGTGTATCTTCTTTGGAGAAATGTCTGTTCATGTCTCCAGCCCATTTTTTGATTGGGTTGTTTGATGTTTTGTTGTTGAGTTGCGAGAGTTCTTTATATATTAAGGATATTAAGCCTTTGTCAGATATATGACTTGCAAATATTTTTTCCCAGTTAGTGGGTTGTTTTTTTGTTTCAATTTTGTTTTCATTTGCCTTGAAGAAGCTCTTTAATCTGATGAAGTCCCATTTGTTTATCCTTTCTATTGTTTCCCTTCTCTGAGAAGGCATGGTGTCAGAAAAGATCCTTTAAATACTGATGTCAAAGAGTGTACTGACTACGTTTTCTTCCAGAAGCCTTAGGGTTTCAGGTCTCACCTTTAGGTCTTTAATCCATTTCGAGTTTATTTTGGTGAATGGTGAAAAAGAATGGTCAATTTTCATTCTTTTACATGTGACTTTCCAGTTTTCCCAGCACCATTTGTTGAAAAGACTTTCTTTTCTCCATTGTATGCCCTCAGCTCCTTTGTCAAAGATAAGCTGTCCATAGATGTGTGGTTTTATCTCTGGGCTTTCAATTCTGTTCCATTGATCTGTGCACCTGTTTTTGTACCAGTACCATGCTGTTTTGATTACTGTAGCTTTGTAGTATGTTTTGAAGTCAGGGATTGTGATGCCTCCCATTTTGTTCTTTTTTCTCAGGATTGCTTTAAAAATTCGGGGTCTTTTGTTGCCACATATGAATTTAGGATTCTTTGTTCTAATTCTGTAAAGAATGTCATTGGGATTCTGATTGGGATGGCGTTGAATCTGTAGATTGCTTTAGGTAGAACGGACATTTTAACTATGTTTATTCTTCCAATCCATGTACATGGAATGTCTTTCCATCTCCTTATGTCGTCATCCAATTCTCTCAGAAAGGCCTTGTAATTTTCATTATATAGGTCCTTCACTTCCTTAGTTAAATTTACCCCAAGGTATTTTATTCTTTTTGTTGCGATTGTGAATGGTATTGTATTCTTGAGTTCTTTTTCTGTTGGTTCATTACTGGAGTATAGAAATGCTACTGATTTATGCAAATTGATTTTATACCCTGCAACTTTGCTGTAGTTGTTGATTACTTCTAACAGTTTTCCAATGGATTCTTTGGGGTTTTCTATATATAAGATCATGTCGTCTGCAAACAGCGAGAGTTTCACTTCTTCCCTCCCTATTTGGATTCCTTTTATTCCTTTTTCTTGCCTGATTGCTCTGGCCAGGACCTCCAGTACTATGTTAAATAAGAGTGGTGATAGAGGGCATCCTTGTCTTGTTCCTCTTTTCAGGGGGATGGGGTTCAGTTTTTGCCCATTGAGTATGATGTTGGCTATGGGTTTGTCGTATATGCCCTTTATTATGTTGAGGTAGTTTCCTTCTATGCCCATTTTGGTCAGAGTTTTTATCATAAATGGCTGTTGGATCTTGTCAAATGCCTTCTCTGCATCTATTGAGATGATCATGTGGTTTTTATTCCTCAGTTTGTTGATGTGGTGTATCACGTTGATTGATTTGCGGATGTTGAACCATCCCTGTGTCCCTGGTATGAATCCCACCTGATCCTGATGTATGATTCTTTTGATGAATTGCTGAATTCTGGTTGCCAAAATTTTGTTTAGAATTTTTGCATCTATGTTCATCAGTGATATTGGCCTGTAGTTCTCTTTTTTCGTGGTGTCCTTGTCAGGTTTTGGGATCAGCGTGATGTTGGCCTCATAGAATGTGTTAGGAAGTGTTCCATCTTCCCTAATTTTTTGGAATAGCTTGAAAAGGATAGGTATTAAATCCTCTCTGAAAGTTTGGTAGAATTCCCCAGGAAAGCCATCTGGTCCTGGGGTTTTATTCATTGGGATGTTTTTGATTGCTGTTTCAATCTCTTTCCTTGTGATTGGTCTGTTCAAATTGTCTGTCTCTTCTTGAGTGAGCTTTGGGAGATTGTAGGAGTCCAAGAATTTATCCATTTCCTCTAGGTTATCCATTCTGTTGGCATATAGTTTTTTGTAGTATTCTCTTATAATCTGTTGTATTTCTGCAGAGTCTGTTGTTATTTCTCCTCGCTCATTTCTGATTTTGTTTATTTGAGCTTTCTCCCTTTTTTTCTTTGTAAGTCTGGCTAGTGGTTTGTCAATTTTATTTATCTTCTCAAAAAACCAGCTCTTTGTCTCATTGATCCTTTCTACTGCCTTTTTTGTTTCAATAGTATTTATTTCTGCTCTGATTTTTATTATTTCTCTCCGTCTGCTGACTTTGGGCTTCATTTGTTCTTTTTTCTCTAGTTCAGTTAGGTGTGCTCTAAGGTTGCTTATTTGGGATTTTTCTTGTTTGTTAAGATGCGCCTGTATTGCATTGAATTTTCCTCTTAATACAGCTTTTGCTGTATCCCATATGAGTTGGTAAGGCATGCTATCATTTTCATTTGTTTCCAGGTATTTTTTTATTTCTTCTTTAATTTCTTCAATGATCCATTGCTTGTTCAGTAGTGTATTGTTTAGTCTCCACATCTTTGTGCCTTTCTCAGCTTTTTTCTTGTAATTAATTTCTAGCCTTATAGCAGTATGATCTGAGAAGATGCTTGTTATTATTTCAAGTTTTTTAAATTTGTAGAGGCTTGCCTTGTTTCCCAACATATGGTCTATCCTAGAGAATGTTCCATGTGCACTTGAGAAGAATATGTATTCAGCTCTTTCAGGGTGGCGTGATCTATATATGTCTATTAAGTCCAATTGTTTTAGTTTTTCATTTAGTTCCACTATTTCCTTGTTGATTTTCTGTCTGGATGATCTGTCCATTGATGTGAGTGGGGTGTTGAGGTCCCCTACTATTATGGTGTTGTTTTTAACATCTTCCTTTAGGTCTGTTAATAGTTGCTTTATGAATCTTGGTGCTCCTGTGTTGGGTGCATAGATATTTATAAGCGTTATTTCTTCTTGATGAAGTGTCCCTTTGATCATTATATATTGTCCCTCTGTGTCTCTCTTTACCTGTCTTATTTTGAAATCCACTTGGTCTGATATGAGAATTGCAACACCTGCCTTTTTTTTCCTTGCTATTTGCTTGAAGTATTGTCCTCCACCCCTTCACCCTGAGTCTGTGTTTGTCCTTGGGGCTGAGGTGTGTTTCCTGGAGGCAACAATTTGTTGGATCATGTTCTTTAATCCACTTGGCCACTCTGTGTCTTTTTATTGGAGAGTTCAATCCGTTCACATTGAGAGTGATTATTGATGCATGTGGACTTAATGCTGTTAATCCGTCGCTCATTATCTTGTTTTCCTGCGTTTCTTTTCCTGTGTGCTTTAGACTACCCATTTAATACTGCAATTTCTTATGCTGGGTTTCTTAGATTTTTCCTTATTTATGATTTGTGACTCTGTTCTGTACTTTATTTTAGTGTCTACCTTGAAGTTTGTATTTAGAATCTCGTGTATAATATAGTCTGTTCTCTGGTGGTCTCTTACCTACTTGACCAATACTGATTTAGACCCTTTGCTCTTCCCCTCCTAAATAATTATTTTCATTTTTTATTCCAACTCTTCTTATTCATTTGTAGTTAGAGTGCTAAGATCGTCCTTGTTTTGGTAGTTTCCTTATTTTTACCCTAATGCTATAGTTGAATATTTGCTATCCTGTTCTGGTTCTATCCATCGGTCTCCCTAGTCTGTGGATTGTGTCCCCTTTCTCCCTTTTTTCTTTTTTCAGGTATGAGAGCCTTCTTGAGGATTTCTTGTAATGGAGGGTTTTTAGTTACAAATTCCCTTAACTTTTGTTTGTCTGGAAAAGATTTAATTTCTCCCTCATATCTGAAGGAAATTCTTGCTGGATAGAGTATTCTTGGCTGAAGGTTTTTATCCTTTAAAGCTTTGAATATATCACTCCATTCTCTCCTAGCTTGTAGGGTTTCTGTAGAGAAATCCGCTGACGGTCTGATAGGGGCTCCTTTATAGGTTATTCTCTTTTTTTCCTTACTTCCCTGAGTATTCTCTCCTTATCATTCCTATTTGCCAACTTTACTACTATGTGCCCTGCAGTAGCTCTTTTTACATTGACAAATCTAGGAGATCTAAAACCCTCCTCTACACACATTTCTCCATTGATCCCTAGATTTGGGAAGTTCTCTTCAATAATTTCGTTAAGCACACTTTCTGCTCCATTTTCCTTTTCCATATTCTCGGGAATTCCTATGATCCTTATGTTCTTACTCCTCATTGAATCCATTATCTCTCAGAGATTTTCCTCATTTTTTTTAATTCTTAGTTCTCTTTCTTCCTCTGTCTGGCACCATTCAGCCTGTCTGTCCTCGATTATGCTAATTTTCTCCTCTACGTTGTCTACACGGGCATTCAGGGAATCCGTATTCTGTTTTATCTGGTCCATTGTGTTTTTCATCTCAAGTAATTCTGTTTGATTCTTCTTTATGATTTCAATCTCTTTTGTGAAGTAACTCCAGAACTCGGCTTGTTTCTCTATCTTTCTCTCTGCCTCATTGAGTTTTTTGATTATAGCTGCTCTGAACTCATTATCACTTAGTTTACCTAATTCCAAGTCCTCAGGACTTAATTCTGTGTTTTTATTGTTTTCCTTCTGGTCTGGGGCTTTTATAAATTGCTGGATGGTAGAGGAGCGTTTTTTCCTCATGGTGGTAGAATTCAGTTGCAGTTACAGCCTGTTGCCACTAGATGGGGGTCGAGAGCGGCGTGTTAGCTCTCCGCCTTGGGGCAAGATGGCTGCGCCCACTGGCTTTGCTGGGGGGGAGGGGCTGTTACACCCGCTGGTCTGGGTTCAGATCAGTTCTGTTCTCTGGTCTCCCAAGGCCCTTGATTTATGGGGTCCCCGTGGACGGAAGTTTTCCCCCCCGTCAGCGGGTCTCCACTGAATCAGCGGCAGGAGTCCTGGATGATCCCCGGTCGCGCGGCCCCTCCCCCGCTCCTTCCTGACCCGCGCCGCAGCAATCGCAGACTCTAGGGGAGGGAGCGATGTTCTCTCCTACCGTTCCAGCACCTCTGAAGGGGTAAAGCTAGGTTTATGATCTCCGCCTTCTTGGTATTGTAGGTCTCTAATGAGCTGGCATTATTTTTGTTCTCTGAAATTCAGTTCTTCCAATCTTTTGTTGTATTTTGGAGGGGAGAGAATCCCGGGTCAGCTCACCCCGCCATTTTGCTCCACCCACTCTGTCCTTTCATTGGGGAGTTTAGTCCATTTATAGTCAGGTAATTACAGGGAAGGGCTTACTATTGCCAATTTGCTAACTGTCTTCTGTCTGTCTTGTAGCTTTACTATCTGTCTTTTCCTCTTGCTGTTTCCCTTTGTGTTTCATCAGTTTTTTTGGTGACATACCTTGTTTTACTTTCTCATTTTCTTTTGCATATTTTCTGCAGGTATTTTCTTTCTGGTTACCACGGGGCTTACACAAAAAATACTATAGTTATAACAATCTAATTTAAGTTCATTATAACTTAACTTCAGTCACATATAAAACTACACTTTTGCTTCTTCCCCAACACAGACACATTTTATGCTATTGGTGTCACAACTTATTCCTTGTTTTATTGTGTGTCCGTTATCATATTTTATATAGTTTTTTTCTTATTGTGTTTTAAATTTGATACTAGAATTAAAAGTGATTCACATACCAGTATTAGAAGCATTCTGCATTTGTCTATGTATTTTCCCTGTCAAAAATCTTTCTATTCTCATATGGTTTCAGATGACTAGAAAGTGTCCTTTCTTTTCAAAAAGAAGGACTCCCTTTAGCATTTCCTGTAAGGCAAGTCTGTCAGTGATAAACTCCCTTAGCTTTTGTTGATCTGGGAATGTCTTTATTTCTCCTTCATTGTTAAAGGACAGTTTTGCCACATATACTATCCTTGTTTGGCTGTTTTTTTTTCCTTCAGAAGTTTGAATATGTTACCAACTCCCCTCTGACCTACAAGGTTTTTCCTGATAAATCCTCTGATAGTTTTATTGGGAGCCCCTTGTACACAGTGTGTCACTTTTTCTTGTTGCTTTCAATATTCTCTGTCTTTGACTTTCAGTAGTCTGATTATAATGCATCTCATTGTGGATTGTTGGGAGATCATTTCGTTTTCTGTTGCTGAGCTTCTTGAATCTGGCTGTCTATTTCCTGCCCCAGATTTGAGACGTTTTTGACTATTATTTCTTCAAATAAGCTTTCTGCCTGTCACTCTCTGTCTTCACCTTCTGGAATTTAAAAATGTGTATATTGTTTATATATATATTTATAACTGTTTATATTGTTTTTAATATGTGTAGTGTATATATTGGTCTACTTACTGATCTCCCATTCACCCGTTAGGTTTTCTTCATTATTCTTCACTCTTTTGTCCTCTTGTTCTTCTGATTAGATAATTTTAAATGATTTGTCTTCACATTTGTTCATTCTTGCTTCTGCTTGCTCAAGTCTGCCCTTGAATCCCTTTAATGAACATTTAAGTACAATTATTTTATTCTTGAGATTCAAAATTTCTCTTTGGGTCTTTTTTATATTTTCTATCTCTTTGTTGAAATTCTCATTTCGTTCATGCATTGTTGTCCTCAGCCCAGTGTGCATCTTTATGATGATTGTGTGAATTATTTTTAAGGTAATTCAAAGACCTCCATTTCTTTAGGTTCAGTTTCTAGAGATTTATTTTGTTACTTTGATAAGGCCATGTTTTCCTAATTCTTCATGTTTCTCATAATTTTGCATTGGTATCTGTGCATTTGGAAAAACAGCCATCTCTCCCAGTCTTTGTGGCCTGGGTACATACAGGGAGATACCTTTGATGACCAGACCCCTAAAAATTCTGAGGGCCTCTTGTACTTTCTCTATGAATGTGTCTTCTCTGGAAATGTGCGTGTAAATTTCCAATAATAGAGGTTTTCCCAGTTTCTTTTTTTAGGAGCTTGTGGTCTCCTGCTGTCTCTGGTACTGCTGATTTTGTGGAGCAGCAGGAGGCCATAGTCCAGTGGCTCACCTCTGTTGTTCTTAGTGACCTCCAGGATCTAGAGTCTGCCAGGTGCCATCAGTATTCCCACATAGCTAAGACAGAAACCAGTCCTTCAGACAGCCCCTTGAAAAGCCAGAATGCTAGATGCACACTTCAGCTTTCTCTGCTTCCAGGGAGAAGCAAGGAGCTGGGGACTTTCTACTGATCACTCCATGCTGTGCCAGAAGACAGGGGCTCTGGCAGATGTGTACATGTATATGTACTAGTTCAAAATCGTCTTTGTCACAGTGACTCCCAATTTGGCACCTTTTCCTTTCAGCTCTTAGATTTGAGAAAGACAGAGACTAGTCCCTTGGGCAGTCCCCCATAAAACTGAAATGTTGGACACTGACTCTTCTCCTTCTCCCCCGAGTTAGAGCCCACCAAGCTAACCGACCTCTGTCTGTTGTACTATGGGTCCTCTAGAGCAAGAACAACCCACAAGCCAGCTTCCTTCCTCTTTCTTGTTCTCAGTAGCACCCAGGCATCTAAAATATACTGGTCCTCTCAGCTCTCAGAGACAGGCGATAAGAAACCAGTTGAGAAGGCAGCCTCTTCCCTGACCCCTCCAAAAACCAGAATGTTGGACACATACTCCAACTTTTTCTCTCCCCAGGGAAAAGCCAGGAGCTGTGATTTTATCTGGTGGTTCTGTGCTGTGCCAGGGGGAATGGCTCTGGTGGTGTGTATTTGTTATTCTAAACCATCACTTTTGTTCTCAGAGGCCCCTAGATTCAAGCAAGACAGAGATTTGTCCCTTCAGCGGCCTCTTGAATGGTCAGAACATTGGCTGTGTGGTTCAGTCTTGTCTGTCTCCGGGAGAAGCTGTGAGTTGGGATTTTCTTCTCCATTGCGCTGTGCTCTGCTGGGGGAAGGGAGTGTGGAGAGCGGATGCCAAGAATTTTCCTATCGGCGTCAGTGCAGCTGGTTTCATACTCACCTGGGATGCAGAAGCCCCCTGCCTGGCTTCTGGACTTCCCGTGAAGGAAGTTGGTGCATGTACTGTTAATTTGAAATCTTAGTTGGCGGGAGAGGGTCTGAGGCATCATCTTCTACTGTCTGGCTGACGTCACTCCCTCTCCAATCTCACTATGCAGTTATAAGCTTTCTTCCTCTGATCTCTATAACATTTGATTTTAATATTTTTTAAAAACACTTATGTTACTTTTCATGATAAGGATTTACTATTTACTCTATAATTTCTTATTGATTAGAATTTTCTGAGGGAAGCAATTATGTCTTTTTTCAACTTTGTATCACCTAGTTGGCTAACCTTTAACCACTAAGTAAATAATTATTAAATGAATAGATGACTGAATGAATGAATATACGAATCATGTGTTCCTTTCAACAACTGCTCTATATAGATGAAACCAAACAGCGGTCTACGCCTCCATAGTTCAACAGTAAGGTCTTCATCCCTCTGCTCCGCAAGCTTCTACGTGTAGCTATCATTAGATCCTAATGGCCATTGTATTTTTAATTTCAAATTCTAATTGTTCATCGCTGGGACATATGCAACCAATCAAACCAATGCAACCACATGCAACTTTTTTTTTTTTTTTAAAGATTGGCACCTGAGCTAACAACTGTTGCCAATCTTCTTTATTTTTTTTTCTGCTTTTTCTCCCCCAAACTCCCTGGTACATAGTTGTGTATTTCGGTTGTAGATCCTTCTAGTTGTGGCATGTGGGAAGCCGCCTCAGAATGGCTTGATGAGTGGTGCCATGTCCGCACCCAGGATCCAAACCAGTGAAACCCTGGGACGCTGAAGCAGAGCGTGCGAACTTAACCACTTGGCCACGCTGCTGGCCCCAAACTTTTTTATGTTAAGTATTTATCCTCAAACTTGCTATAATTATTTATTAGTTCTAGGAGACGTTTTGTTGATCCTTTGGGATTTTCTATAGACAATCATAATATCTAAGAACAAAGACAATTTTATTTCTTTCTTCCTATTCTGTACTCCTTTTATTTCCTTTTCTTGTATTATTGCAACAGTTAGGACTTCTGGTACGATGTTGAATAGGAATGGTGAGACAGGGCCTCCTTGCCTTGTTCCTTGTATCAGGTGGAAAGCACCCAGCTTCTCACCATTAAGTAGAATCTTAGCTGTAGGTTTCTTGTTGATGTTCTTTATTAAGTTGAGGAAGTTTCTGTGTATTTCTATTTTGCTGAAATTTTTTTTATCATAAATGGCTTTTAGATTTTTGTCAAAAGCTTTTGTTGCATCACTGATATGATCAGATGATTTTTTTATATTTTAAATTTTTTTAATTTATTTTTTATCATGGTCATAATAGTTTGTAACACTGTGAAATTTCAGCTGTGCATTATTATTTGTCAGACACCATACAAGTATGCCCCTTCACCCCTGTGCCCAACCCCCAGGTCCCACAATCAGATGATTTTTTCTTCTTTAATCTGTTGATGTGGTAGATTACATTAGTTGATTTTTTAATGTTGAATCAGTTTTGCATACCAGGAATAAGCTCCACTTGGTTAGGAGGTATATTTCTTGCTATACATTCTTGGATTTGACTTGCTAATATTTTGTTAAGAATCTTTACATCTGTGTTCATGAGAAACACTGACCTACAGTTTTCTTTTTCCTTTTCTTTTTTTTTTTTTGTTGAGGAAGATTAGCCCTGAGCTAACATCTTGTGCCCAACTTCCTCCACTTTATATGTGGAATGCCTGCCACAGTACAGCTTGATAAGTGGTGCATAGGTCCACGCCCAGGATCCTAACCGGCGAACCCCAGGCTGCCAAAGCAGAGCACGTGACTTAACCGCTGCACCGCTGGGCCAGCCTCTGCTTTTCCTTTCTTTTAATGCCTTTATCTGGTTTTTGTATTAGAGGAATGCTGGCCAAATAGAATGAGTTGGAAAGTGGTATCAGTTTGCTATGACTGCCTTGGCAAAATATCACAGACTGGGAGGTTTAAACTACAGAAATTTATTTTCTCACAGTTCTGGAGGCCAGAAGTTCAAGTCAAGGTGTTGGCAGGTTTGGTTTCTTCCTCTCTTGCTTAAACATTTGGTAGAATTCACCATGCAAACCATCTGGACTTGGTGCTTTCTTTTTTGTGGTGTTATTAATTATAGATTTGATGTCTTTAATACATACAGGCCTATTAAGATTATTTTTTCCATGTGTAGGTTTTGGTAGTTAGTGTATTCAAACAATTGGTACATTTCGTCTAACCTATGAAATTATGGCCATGTAACAGTTGAAAATATCCCTTTATTATTCTTTTGATGTCCCTGGGATCAGTAGTCATCATTCCTCTTTCATTCCTAATATTGGTAATTGGTATCTTCTCAAAGAGAATCTCAAAAAGATTTTGGTGGTTAGTCTGGCTAGAGGTTTACCAATTTTATTTCTTTTCAAAGACCAGGCTTTGGTTTCATTGACTTTCTCTATTGAGTTCTGCTCTATTTTTTATTATTTCTTTCTTCTGGTTGCTTTAGGTTTCTATTGCTCTTCTTTCTCTAGTTTCCCAAGGTTGAATTATTTATTATTGATTGATTAATTGATTACTGATTTATTAATCAATTAATCAATTTATTAATTGATTATTGAATCAATTAAATTCTTGATTTTAGATTTTTCTCCTTTTCTGATATATGCATTCAAAGCCATAAATTTCTCAGTAAGCACTGCTTTGCTCCATCCCACAAATTTTGATGTTTTATATTAATTTCATTAACTTCAAAATATTTTAAAATTTCTCTTGAGACTTCTTCTTTGAATTCTGTGTTATTTAGAAGTGTGCTGTTTAACCTCCAGGTATTTTCCAGCTTCTTTTTCCTAGTGATTTCTAGTTTAATATTTGTGGTCTGAGAGCATACTTTGCATGATTTCTATTCTTTTAAATTTTTTCAAGTGTATTTTATGACACAAAATGCAGTCAATCTTGGTGAATGTCCCATGGATGCTTGAGAAGAATGCGTATTCTGCAGTCCTTGGATGAAGCATTCTATAAGTGTCATTTACATCAAGCTGATCAATAGGGCTTTTCAGGTCAAATATATCTTTACTGATTATCTGCCTGCTTGATCAATTTTATCTTTTTTTTTTTTACTTTAAGTATTTTGATGCTCTGTTGCTAGGTGCATAAATGTTAAGGATTGTATACCTTCTTGGAGAATTGACCCCTTTATTATTATGCAGTGTCCCTATTTATCTGTAATAATTTCCTTTGTTCTCGAGTCTGCTTTGCCTAAAATCATTATAGCTACTTCAGCTTTTTTTTTTTTGGTTTGTGTGAACTTGATATATCTTTCTCCATTCTTTTACTTTTAAGCTATCTATATCTTTAAAGTTGAAGTGAAGTGTCTTACAGACAACATATATCAGGGTGTTGTATTTTTTTTTAATATACTCTGAAAATCTCTGTCTTTTAATTGGAGTATTTAGAACACTCACATTTAAAGTGATTATTGACATTGTTTAATGTACACCATGTTTATAACTGTTTTCTATTCATTGAAGCTGTTCTTTATTTCTTTTTTTCTCTTATTTTTCGGACTTTAGCAGTTTTTGTGGAGCATTTGTATGATTCCATTTTATTGCCTCTCTTAGGGTACTGATTATGTTTCTTTTAAAGAATTTTTAGTGTTTCACATAGATTTTGCAATATTCGTCTATAACTAATCTAAGGCCATACTCAAATAACTATACAGCTTTATGAGTAGTGCAAGCACCTTATAACAAATTATTCCCAATTCTTCCCTCCCATCCTTGTAATATGTCATTAATTTATTTCACTTATCTATATTTTATAATCACCCAGTGCACTGCTATTATTTTGAAGAAATAGTTACCTGTTAGATCAACTAAGAATAAGAATGTAAAATATTTTATTTTACCATCATTTATTCCTTCTCTGACACTTTTCCTTCTTTCGTGTAGATTTGAGTTTCTGACCTATGTCATTCTCCTTCTGCATAAAGGACTTCCTTTAACATATTTTGCAGAGCTGATCTACTAGCAATAAATTCCCTCAGTCCTCTGTTTGTAAAAGTCTTCATTTCTTCTTCATTTTTGAAATGAATTTTGGAAGAGCTCTAGGTGTAGATTTTTGGTATTTATCACGCATGGTGTTTGTTGGCTGAGATTCCTGGATCAATGTTTTGATGTCTCTACTAGTCAGGATTCTCCAGAGAAACAGAACCAACAGGGTCTGTATGTGTTTGAGAAAGAGAGAGAGAGAAAAGAGCAAGAGAGAGAGATGGGGGGACAGAGAGAGAAATTTATTTTAAGGAATAGGCTCCGGTGGCTGTTGGGCAAGTCCACATCTGCAGGGTGGGCAGGCAGGCTGCACCCTCAGGGGAGAGTTGCCTTTGAGTCCAGGGGCCGTCGGCTGTCAAAATCCTTCTTGCTCAGGATCGGTCAGTCTTTGTTTCTTAAGGCCTTCAACTGATTGGATAAATCCCACCCACATTATGGAGGTAATCTGCTTTACTCAAAGGCCACACATTTAATCGTGAATCTCATCCACAAAACACCTTCACAGAAACATCCAGAATAATGTTTGACTGAATATCCGGGCACCATGGCCAGCCAAGTTCACCCATAAAATTTGCCGTTGTGGTGCTTTTCATTTATTTTGGAAAAATTTTGGCCATTATTACTTCAATTATTTCCTCTGCTTCAATATCTTTTTCTTCTGCTATCCAGTAATGTGTATGTTACACCTTTTAAAATTCTCTCACAGTTCCTGGATATTCTGTTCTGATTTTCCTCCATCCTTCCTTCTCTTTTCATTTCAATTTGGGAAGTTCGCATCAATGTATTTTCTTTCCTTGGCAGTGTATAATCTACTTATGAGCCATCAAGTGTATTCTTTATTTCCATTATATTTTTTAAAGATTCTAGAATTTTCTTTTAATTCTTTAGCGTTTCCATCTCTCTGCTTACATCATCCATCTGTCTTTGCATGTTGTCTACTTTTCAGTTAGAGCCCTAACATGTTCATCCTGGCTATTTTACATTCCTGGTCTGATCATG
Source organism: Equus quagga (assembly GCF_021613505.1). Classification (NCBI taxonomy): domain Eukaryota; kingdom Metazoa; phylum Chordata; class Mammalia; order Perissodactyla; family Equidae; genus Equus; species Equus quagga. Next base: position 6,857,417 of record NC_060268.1, on the reverse strand, counting down.
CCAAAGGCAATGCTATGTCTGAGTCTGGTTCTGATGCTTGCTTTGTCTCTTCAGACTGATTTTTACCTCACCTGTAGCATGTCTTTGTTTTCTCAAAATTGGATATGATGTATCGGATAATAGCAACTAAGCTAAATGGACCTTTAGTGTGAAGTTTTATGTTAATCTAGCAGAAGTCTGGCTGTGTTTATTGTGTGACATAGATGTAGTTGCCAGATACTTCAAATTCCTTTACCGTCCTTGTTTTTGTATCCCCTATTGCCTTTGGTGTTCTCTAAAACTCCTCACATGGAATCCGAGCCTTGCATCTCTTTCACTGTAATCCACTGTCCCTGGAGCCTCACTGACATGGTGGTAAGGTGTGGGGCACGAGACACAGTCTTTAATCTTTTGATTTAGTCTCAGTCTTTCTGTGTTCCTGGGTCCCTGGGCTATGACACTTACAAGCATTTCTCAGCTTCCCCACTCCCTCCTTAGGTTAAACCAAAAGGCCAGAGTGTGCTGGATATCTCCTATTGGTAATTTCCCTTCCTCTCCAACAGATAAGGCTCTGGTATAGTATTTTCCCTAGATGGGTAGGCCGTTTTCATGGAGGATGTTCTGGTTGTCTTTCAAAACGTAACTTTTCCTTTGCCCTGCCAGAAATATGAAAGTTTTGCTTGGTTCTTCATCACGGGAAGCTGGTAGTGTGCCAGAAGTCAACCTCACAGAAATGTGGAGGATCACCCTGAGACTGTGGCCCCCAGGAGTTTCTCACTCTCACACCAACCTACACTTCATCTCCAGCAAGTTGTCAGTTACCACTTGCAGCAGTTTTCCAGGGCTGCTATGAAAAATTACCACAAATTTGGTGGCCTAAAATAATAGAAATTTATTCTCTCACAATGCAGGAGGCTGAAAATCTGAAAGCAAGTTCCTTTTGGAGTCTTTGAGGGAGAGTGCATTTCATGCCTCTCCCAGATTCTGATGGCTGACTCCAGTCCATGGCATTCCTTGGCTTGTAGCTGCACCACTCCAGTCTCTGCCTCTGTCTTCATATGGCCTTCTTGCCTGTGTCTACTCTGTGTCTGTATGTTTCTCTTATAAAAATACCAGTCGTTGGATTTAGGATTCGTCTTATCCCAGTATGACCTCATCATAACTGGATTATGTCTGCAAAGACTCTATTTCAAAACAAGGTCATAATCACAGATAATAAGGTTAGGGTTTCAATATGTCTTTTGGGGACACTCAGTTCAACCCACTACACCATCTAAGTTTTCCTACCTGTTTATGGTACCAGCTACGTCTTCTCCCAATAAGCCGACCTGGGCTATGGTTCTCGGTATTTGCCTCTCTCTCCAGACTTCAGGGTAGCAGTTTGTGCCATGACCTCAGTTTTCTAATGGATAAAAGTCATTGATTTCAGTTTTTTAAGCAATTTTATAATTGTAATATAGCAGTAACTATTTCCAAGATCCTTACATATCAGAACTGGAACCAGAAGTTTGTATCACCTCATTTGAGAAACCCGTATTAAGGGCTCAGTAAGCATTGCTGAATGAAAAGAAAATGAATAAATGTATGAATTACCTATTCCTTTTGACTTATTATTCTATATAGAAATTTTAAAAATTAATTACCTATACTTCAACAATAAGATCTCAAACCCTCTTCTCCACCTACCTATGTTTTTAGTCATCATCAGGCCCTAATGGCCAAAATATTCAAACTATTTCCTGCCAAATATTTAAAAGTTCATTTAATCAACTCTTTCCATGAAAAATGATGATTGCTTACTGACACAAACATTTGCTGGGGATTTTTCTTTCTTCCTTTTCTTGGTCAGGGGACACGAAGCAGGGGAAGCAAGAACAAGATCAAAGTGATAAGAGAATGGTGGATTTTGAGATTTGAAGTTTCTTCCTCAGCTCATCATTTTATTTAACTCTTAGGGTTAGAGTTTTAAAAGAAGACTTTTCCTTCCTGCCTTCTTTCATTCTTAAACCTGGAGGTGCTCTCTACAGTGCAACAGTCAAATTAACAAAAAATTTGATAAATCAATCCAGTGAAAATTAATCAAATAATCACTTGGTAGATTTAGAAACCCACATGGAAAGAGAAGCATTTTGACTAATCTCCATTTCTTTAATGTTTGGACGCTACCAGTTACAGCTCAAAAGCCCTCTCTCTGCTCTGGGACCGGCACAGCCCCGTAGAAGCTGTTTACTGCAGATGTGTGATCTGCTCGCTCCCTTTATGTGGGTGGCAGCCCTGGGCAGTTGCTTCTATCTGTGTGCTCACATTTTAGCTATTTCAGCTCCACTGGCTTTAGGACCCCGGATTTATCTCACCGAAGCTATTCCATCAACAGATCAACTCTTTGCTTCAGGCAGAAAATGTCTGTGATGTCAAATAGCCAAAAAGTAAACCAGTTGTTTATGCTGTCATTGTCATAGAAAAATATTAGGTCATCACTTCGATTGTAAATGAAGCATACAGAATGCTTCTATTCCCAAAGCCTAATTTTTGTATGCTTGGACATCATTATGTAACTTCTAGATATCTAGCCATTTTAAAATCTCTCTCAAGAAGTAATTCACTTTGTGATGTTCTGCTCTGTCATGGAACCATCTGTGCTGAATACTTACTGCATGAACATTTGTTTTACACTTGTAATGTCCTATGCTCTATCTTAACAATTTATATGTATTCATGCTCACAAAATGGTATATATGTGTATGTGTGTGCATATATATATAAAACTTATATTATATATAACATGTAAATTTAATGTCAATGTTATTCTAATATTTTATGTATACTCTAAGTGTTCTTTTTAGGAATGATGACAATTAAATATAGGTATTACATATATTATTATTCCACCCCCATTTTGTCCCCTAGATTCATATTTGATCCATTTCTTACTCAAAATCTTAAATAATCAGGAGAGACTATTGTAAGCTGAGCATGTTAATTGCACTGGCACCTACTCCTCCTGGTTGAAATGCTGCAACTACATTTTGCTCAATGAATCCTTTGTTATTTCACTCTCTTCATTTTCATCTTTATTGTTGTTACCTTATCTTTTTTCTTCCAAATACTCACCATTTCCCATTCTACTTGTTCCATGTGATTGTTTCTGTGTTTAATGAAATATCATCTTTCAAAAATCAAATACATGCTATATGTGTCTATGCATGTGTATGTCTTCAAAAACCTTTATGCCTCATATCATTGTAATTTTCAAAGACATTATTTTCCAAAATTACAAAGGTGGTCTAAAGAAAGAAATGTTGTGTAGTTCTAATTGAAAAATTGTTGTCTTAAAAAAGGAAGGAGACGGGCCAGCCCCACGGTATAGCAGTTAAAGTCTGGCATACTCCACTTTGGCAGCCCAGGTTTGCGGGTTTGGATCTCAGGCATGGACCTACACTACTCATCAAACCATGCTGTGGTGGCGACCCACATACAAAATAGAGGAAGACTGTCACGGATGTTCACTCAGCAGCAATCTTCCTCAAGTAAAAAAAAAAAAAGAGGAAGATTGGCAACAAATGTTAGCTCAGCCAATAAAAAAAAAAAAGAAGATGTTTTATGAAATTTATGGTTTAAACTGAACTTTTCCTACTTACAAAGAAGGTTTACACAGAAGGTTTTTAGTTAACACTGTTCCATTGTGGTTTTTTTTTATTTGGAAAACACAAATATTGACATGACAAATACTTATTTTTAGGAAATCTTGTAAGTTTAGTAGCTAAATTCCAGTTTCAGCTCTCATTTGTGATTATTCAGTAACTATTGTATGGCTTTTATGCAGTAGGTACTCTCTCAGAAACAACAGAGGAAAAAGTGACATAGAGAAAGAGCACATGGATTGAATTTGAAGACAGATAAATGGAATCTGAAAGAATAATAAGGGTTAATATTTTGGAACGGCTAGCTTTGTTAGGCACTGTGCTAAATGCATTATCTCTGTTACATTGCTTCTTTCACACCAGTCTTATGACATGAGAACTATGATTTTCCCCATTTACAGAAAAGGAATGAGGCAAATAGTTATTAAGGTATCTACCAGCAGGCACAAAACTCCTCAGTGACAGAGCCACAACTGCCGTCAAGCAACTGGGTGGACCCCAGAGTCTACTCTTAACCACTCCGCTAAGCAGTCTTCTTAAGGTTGTTTTCAATAATGCGAGTGAATATGGCTGTTATTTTATACTACTTTCTGGGATGTTTCCCTGCCCCTCTCATTTCTGCCGTATTAAAATTATTTCACTTTTGTTAGCGCTCCACAGTTCTTTGTACAATCTTCCTTGATAGCTGCTAAAGCACATTATTCAAATTGTCATTTATATATGAATCTCCCCCTTGACTATTATAAGCTCTCAGAATAGCACAAAATTCTCTTATTTATCTTTATATTCAAAGAAACAGCACAGTGTATCACACACAACTACCACTCATAAATATTTGTTTAATGGAGCAAGTGTAGCTACTCTGCTCAATCAGTGAGCCTGTATTTACCTCATTTCCCACTGACACTACACTCTACATATCACCCTGCAACTTTGGGAGGTCAATAAATTTATTAGCAATTTATTCTTTTAAAGTAAATGACTTTGATGCTTCGCAATTTCTTTTGAAAGGGTTGTCTAGAAAATAGACGTAGTAAGATCCCATAGCACATATGCTCTTTTTCTTTGTAGTATGGAAGTCACTTTTTTTTTTTTTTGAGGAAGATTAGCCCTGAGCTAACATCTGTCACCAATCCTCCTCGTTTTTGCTGAGGAAAACTGGCCCTGAGCTAACATCCATGCCCATTTTCCTCTACTTTATATGTGAGACACCTGCCACAGCATGGCTTGACAAATGGTGCATAGGTCTGCACATGGGATCTAAACCAGCAAACCTCAGGCCACCAAAGCTGAGCATGTGAACTTAACTGCTGTGCCACTGGGCCAGCCAAGAACAAACTTTTATGTCTACGACTAAGAAGCTAAGTTGCCTTGGGTAGATAACTTATTCTTTCCACCTTTAGTTTACTCATCTATAAACAATAGTCAGAACTAAATCATTTCAAAGTTTTGAATTATTTCTATAAATAGATAGATTCAAATAGATCAGCAGAAAATCTATGAGCAGATAGACCAAAACTCATAGTAGTCATATTTTGGCTTCTATGCACAAACTGCTAATACTTGGCAAATATATGCTCTCTTATTACCATACATTTCTGAAATCATTTTTAAAGAAAATTTAGGTTTTCAATTCCTTGTACGTATATGTATGTATACAGTGACTTAGTTTTACAAGAATGAGCTCTGGCTAACATGCAGTAAATAACAAGGATAAGAGTGATTAGATCAGGAAGCCCATCTTCCTGGGATGGTGCAGAAGTCACGCTGGTGAAAACACAGCAATGAGCTTTATGGTTTCTTTAGGTTCCATCCAGCACTATCTTTCAAAACTCAAACATTTCTGGGACTATCAAAATAACAATAATAGTAATAATAATAATAATAACACAAAAACAAATAAATAAGACCAGGAATATGAATTTTGCATCATTTCAGCAGATGGGTTAATAAACAATAATTTTAGCTTTAAAAAATGCCTCAGCAGCCCAGCACCATGGCTGAGTGGTTAAACTCCACACACTCTGCTTGGCAGCCCGGGGTTTGCAGGTTCAGATCTGGGGCATGGGCCTGCTCCACTCACCAGCCATGCTGTGAGGGTGTCCCATATACAAAAAAACAGAGGAGGATTCGCACAGATGTTAGCTCAGGGCTAATCTTCCTCAGGAAAAAAAAAAAAAGCCTCAGGATATCCATTTATCCAAAGTCACTGCCAATTCCCTAGATGAAGTTTCTGCCTGTTTGAGTGGAAAGGTGAACGAAGTAGCAATCTTATTGTTATTGAGTATTTTTCATGTATTGTGTTATATAATAAAAACTTTACCTGAATGACATTTTTACTAAATAATGTAGAAAAAATGTTACTTGGTACTTGTGTTTATAAAACACTTGATTTTAATTAATTTAGGGAAATATTAAATTTGTATCTTATTCTTACGAAATGCTTCCTCTAGCCTGGTACCAATCAAGAAAACAGGAACAGACTAGTGAACAAAATAAAGCCCGTCCCGTCATAAAGCATAGTGTGATACTGTCATAGTGGCAAATAATTTCAGATCAAAATCTGTTATCAATTTCTGGTTCTATCAAGATGGCACAGGCTTGTCTCTCCCCGTTCCTCCTCACAAAGTACAACCACCCAACCTGACAATGACTCAAGAGGCAACCAAAGGGGAATTCCGAGAGGCAGAAGAGAAAGTTTCACTGATTTGGGACTCCGGGATTGGAGGAATAGCCTAGGGCAGAGCGTCTTATGACCCTCACCCAACAAAAGAAGGTAAACTGGGCCTGGTTTTTCCTGACCTTAGCAATAGAAGGCAACCCAGGAAGGCTCATTCCTCCCTTAGGTCAGATGAGAGTCCAGCCTGCAGCACCAGGCAGGCCTGGTGGGAAAGGCAAGGGGCATCGATGGGAAGGCCCAGTGACAAGTGGCCATGGAAGAGGTCTTTCCCATCTTGGCCTGAGACCCCCAGCACATTTCTCCTCTGAAATCATGGAAGGCAGAAGGAAGTAGTAAGAAAACTGTGCTGAAAGAAAAGAATTGTCACCGTGAATTCTATACATGAGGAAACTATCTTTCAGGTAGAAGGGGAAAATAAAGATATTGACTGCTGAAAGGAAGCAGAAAGAATGTGTCATTAGCAAACACAACCAAGGATGGCTAAAGCGTGTTTTTCAAATACCAAAATATGCGGAATGCAACTAAATCAGTGCTGAGAGAAAAATTTGTACCAGTAAATGCTTCCATTAGGAAATAAGGAAGATCTCAAATTAATAATCTCAGTTCCCACCTCAGGACACTAGATAACAAAGAGAGCAAAGAAAGATGCCCAAAGAAAGCAGAAGAAAGAAATAACAAAGAGCAGAAATCAATGAAATTGGACACATAAAAGCAAGAGAGATCATAAATAAAACAAAAATCTGGGTCTTTTAAAAAAAGCAGTAAAATTGAAAACCAATAATAAGACTAACAGAAATAAAATGACAGAAGCTACAAATAACCAGTATAAGGTATGAAACAGAGGATATCATTACAGATTATGCAGTCACTAAATGGAGGGAGAGCAAGTATTATCAATGACTTGACACTCGTAAATCCAATAAATACAGAGGATGTGGAACAATTCCTCCCAAATCACAAAATACCAAAACTCAACCAAGATGAAAAAGAGAATCAGTATATTCCTATATATACTAACTAAACTGAAGTTGTAATTAAAGGAAGCATTCATGCCAAATTGTCCCACTGTAGAACTCTACCAAACATTAAAAATAAATTAAAGCCAATTTTACGCAGTCCCTTCCGGAAAACTGAACAGAAAGAAACACTTCTGAACTGATATTACGTAGCCATATTATCCTGTAACCAAAGAGAATGAAAAATAAAATTACAGACTAAAATCTCTCATGAATGTAAATGCAAAATCTTCCAAAATGTTAGCAATGGAAACAAAAACAATTTATACAAAGAATTATACACTAGACCAAATGGGATTTATTTCATGTATGCAAGTTTGGTTCAATATTTGAAAATCAATCAATGTAATTGACCATATCAATCTATTAATGCGGGTAAATCATGTGATCATCTCAATCAACAAAGTCATTCAACGAAGTTGCCTACTTGGGCATTTATCCCAGAGTATATGGATACATACCTTCAAACAAAAACCTGTATATAAATGTTTACAGTAGCTTTATTCTTAATAACCCCAAACCAGAATCATCCCAAGTGACTTTCAATGGGTGAATGGTAAAGCAAACTGTTGTATATATGTCCATTATAATAATATTCTTCAATACAAGGAACAAACTACTGATACAAGCAACAATATGAATGAATCTCCAAAGAGTTATGCTGAGAACAAATAGAAAATACTAAAAGGTCACATAGTGTATAGTTCCATTCATGCAACATTATTGAAATGACAAATTTTCAGAAATAAAGAACACAGTCATTGTCAGTGGTTAGGGATTGGAGCGAGGTGGGGAAGGGAGAGAATCCAGGAGGAGGGATGTGAGTTTGGCCATGAAAGAGCAACATGAGGGATCCTTGTTTTGGTATTTGGACTGTCAATATCCTGGTCATGGTGACATTGCGCTATTGTTTTGCAAGATGTTACCATTAGGGAAACTGGGTAAATTTCACATGGGACATCTCTGTATTAATTTTTACAACTGCATGTGCATCGACAATTTTCTAAAATCTTAAAAAATTTAAATTAAAAATTGTGCTTATTACAAAATCTTTGTTTAAATTGTCAAAATTGCACTCGGGTATTAACGCAGTACCAATAAATTTCTTAAAAAGTTTTCCAAGTTTTGTTTAGCAAATGAGGCATACCCTGTTCAGGTCCTTTGTGTTTATCTTTTGGATGGTATTTGTGTACTTTGTGATCAGAAATGGAATCCTTTCTGATGGTAAAACAATTCATAACGCACATGAGTATAATGAATAATCCCTTGTACATCTGCCTCATCCTTTTTTCATTCTTTTCTATTATAATGGAATTGATTTTTTTTCTTGAAATCAAACCGATCATTTCTCTTAGCTTTCCATCCCTTAGTTTTCCACTTTCTCAGTAAACTTGGGCTGTCAGTTAACCCTTTATCTTTAAACTGCTACATGTCTCTTATTTTCCTTCCATTCGCAATTGTATATGCTCGTCAGTCTCATTCCAAATACCAAGTCAAAGCAAGAGAGCACAGAAATAACCTTCACCATCATTTCTCCTTCTCTGCATTTGATTTTCCTCTCTTACCAAATTCTATTTACTCCGCTGTACTGCAACATAGTTTCTATCCTTCAGTTTCCACAGATGTTGCAATCATTAAACATGCCAATAACCTCAATGTTATCAAAAGTACACGCCAAAGTTTCTGCCAATTAAAATTTTCATTATCAGAGTCATTGTTTCTCCATTCCCAAGGCAGCACTCAGCACATTATATTTTGTATTTAATCAAAAGAAGATATAACATGAAGCTAATAACACTTAAGCTTTAGGGCCCTTCACTTACACTGTAAGAAGCATTAGCATCGAAGTCACATTTTGGTTTGTTTTTGTACACTTTGGGAAAACAAGATTTTTTATTGCAAAAGGTTAAAGCTGCTGTCTTTTTACACTCTAAATTACTCTCATTCGCAGTTCCCTTTCTTTTGGGTGGTGTTGGCATGGCCTCTGGCATTTCTGGAATCTAGCTGAGGGGGTGCTAAGTTTGGACTTTTAGTGGGATATGTTTATGTGGGTTGTAGCTGCTTTTTTAATAGCAATTGTAAGCCATTCTGGTATAGGAATGTCTTCCACAAATATCCCTACCTTTCTCCATGCCCACACACTAGATGTCATGACAAGAACTACAGGACCAGAGACCGTACTGAAATATAAAAATGTTCTGTAATGCCCAATCCCAAAATATAGGAGGAAAAAAAAAGCTTGAAATGTGCAAAGCCTTCAGCTAGTCTTTGGGAAATTCTTTCAGTAATGACACGTGAAAATTGTAAGCAGAAAATCTGGTTCTCTACAAAGCCTAATCAAACAGGCTACCTGATGTTTCCAACTAGACATCCCTGGTCTGAGCCTCTCATATGTGTGTACCTGGATACTGCCTCTCTGTTTGTATGTTTCTAAGAAATAATGCTCTAACTGTGTATGAAAAAAGACTAGGGACAGATCAGTAGCTATTGAGATGAAGAAGAATACCTGGACAGGTGGTCATTGGAGCAGAGAGCCGCATCAGGTGAGCATCTCTACTTGTAGGACATATAAAAAGCGAACGTCAGAGCAAGGAAATACATTTGAAATAAGATGTGTTCAGGAATTATGCATATGTAGCTACCAAATGGCAAGGTAAGATAAAAGGTCAAAAGGTGAGAAGACAAGCCAGAAATCAAAATATTCTCAAGAATGAATCTGTCCTCTTTACCCTCAGGAATAGTTACAAAAAAAATAACATTCTAAAAAATAAAAACTTTAAATATAGAAAATATGATCAAAATAGCACATTATTATAAATATTCAGAGTATCAGTAAGCCCCCCCATCATGTTTAGAATATGTATACTTAGTCTGACTAATCAGCACCAAAGTACTCCCAAAACGGCTGTGCCATTCTACCCGCCAACCAGCTGGCAAGCATCCCTTGATACTTGGCATCTTCTATCTTTCAGATTGTCCCCAACTAACAGTTACATTATCATTGTAATTTGCATTCTCACCATGTTTCCGCATCTCCTCGTGTGCTCGTTGGACTTTGCATCCATTTCTCTTCATATATCTGTTGTCCATTTTCACATGGAGGTTGCTGTCTTTTTATTTCTGCTTTCATGTGTTACTGATGTATTTTAGGTATTTGATCATTTTTCTTTAGACACTGCACATAACCTCCCATTTTGTCACCTGTAGTCACTTTGTCTATGGTAGCTCTTTGCACAAAGTCCTCTAATTAATGTATTTTTTGAAATATAAGGATAGGCTACAAACAGAGCCACTTGCAGGGCTGTAGAATAAGCAGCTTCCCCAGAATGAGAGCTTCTGTGCCCATCTTTCTGGACCTAAATCAGAGACATGCCCAGTAAGATAGTTGCTAGCTCAGGATCAACTTACCATTTTCAGGTCTGATGAGTCTCAACATAGCGCTGATATTCACCCAGGCCTTGAGCGGGCCAGTCCGCACAAGGGCTATTACCTGAGTGAAGTTCGCTTTCACTTCCCTAAGCTGCTGCTGTCACAGGCACAACGCTGAAGGGACTAGAAGCTCCCCACTGGGTTCTGTGTCAGGACAAGTTAGCTCAAGTGAACTTATTCCCAGAGGACTTATTAAGTCTGATATCTTTGAAATTCTAAAATCCAGATAGTTTGGAAACACTTTTCTATTCACACTGTACAACTGAAGAAGTTATAAATCTAAGTAGCATTCTTCTGTACTCCAGTACTCAATTTAGAAAGTAAACACTCCTGAGCCTATCCTCAGTGCTTTGATGAACGTATCACATTTTCCACAGCTTTTTACTGCTGGTTTTCTAATACAAACATTGCTCTCTATTATCTTCAACTGTTAGGTGTGATTCTATAAAAATATGTAATAAATTTTGACAACGGAGATCTCAAAGAGCTATCAATCTACATCTCAAATGCTTCACGATATTTCAGCAAAGTCCAATATAAATAGCTAGTCACGCTTCTTCATCTTTTCACTCAGATGCTTAACACATTTAAACACTGGTGACATTTAAAATGTGTGGATTTTAAAAGTAAAATAATCTTTTCCATTTGATGAATTACTAATTTAAAATTAAGTAATTGCTTTTTTTCTAAGGGTAAGAAAGAAAGGACAATGAATGATACTTACACAGATAACAGCAGAGAGGAAGAATTCTTATAGCTACTTAGAATGTGTTTGTGTGTGTGTGTGTGTGTGTGTGTGTGTGTTTGTGTGTGATGAACACACAAAAAATGGAATAACCTGGCTTATAGTTTATTATCAGCAAAGCAAAGTATATAGAATGCCAGTAAATAAGTGAAATAATTCAAGAGAAGTGAGAGGCTCTTATTTTTTACTATTAATCAATCAAACACAGAATTAATGCTGGCTGTATCAATGATGCCTCTCAACCACTCTAATATATCATTAAGGTTATGTTGTGGATAAGGAAATTAAGGTTTAGAAAGTTTTGATGATTTGTCTAAAGCTACCGAAGTGCTTAGAGACAAAGCCAGGGCATACCCAGTTAGGGCTCTTTTCATTATACCACACTGCCTCTAGGTGCCGTGACATTAACGCAGGCCTGGGAGGGCGAGGGGACATTTCAACCCAATAGGACCATTTCCTCTTTCATTATTGGAGGCATCAGAGAAAAGTGTTTATTCAGAACAGTCATTCCAAGTACATTAAACTAAGGCTAAGCAAATGTATTTCTCTTTTTGAAATAAAATGTTTCTAATAATATATTCATAAGAAACTTATGTAATTGTATCAAACAAATCTCCATCAGAATTCCTACATCAGATTTTTGTTAAGAAAACAGGAAGCAAATGCAATGGATATAAAGAATAAAGTATTTTGGACATTACATGGGTATAATTGTATTCTAATCTGACTTTCCCTGATTTAGATTTTGCATTTTCTTGCTTAAAGAATTAAATTTCAAAGAAATCATCTTTTTCCATAAACAATTTTGTCAGAAATGTTATATACTGTTTTACAATAGAAAAATCCAGAAAGAATCATCATGTCATTAGTTTGATTTTTAATTTGCAGCCTCTGTTTCAGCCATAGGTATCATTTTGTTTAGGAAAGTAATGCTGAACACAAGTGACCCGTTTGCCATCTAGTTCTGTGGACTGCAGCTGGAAAAACTGCTTCGTGTTTCTCTTAAGGAAACCCAGTGAGCATATGATTCTTTAGGTTCCTGCTCCCTAAAACTCGCTGTAAAATAGATGACACATTTGTTTTTGGAAAGTCGGTATTATCAAACAGGCCCGCGAAGACAAGAGGGAAAGGAAAGACAGACCTAGAAAAGAACTGGCCGGGCTGGGAACACATTCCCTGAAACCTGTCTGGTTAACTAGCCGTTCGAGCACCTGGATGTCCCCGGGAGAGTGACACCGTGACTAAAGGAGAGTCCAGGAGAGGTTTGCTCAGATCGGCCACAGATTTGGCTTAGACTAAATGCACTCTGACACGGAGCAGAAGAAACAGTTTGAAACGAGTTCAAGAGATCTAAGTTAAGGCCGCCGGAGCGCAGATGCCTTCTCGTTGAGGGCGGTGCGAGCTGGCCGAGCGCTCGGCAGAGCCCTGCCAGAATCGCCGAGACGGCAGGTCTGCCTCGAAGCAGCCATAGTAGATTGGGTTTAACGAGGCAGCCACAAGCAAAGTGTGAAAAACTATATTTTAGGAAACTGTGGATATAGCTCAATTGACAAACAGCTTTTCTGCCAAAAATTCATTTGTAAATTGATCTTTGGAACTCTGAATCCATTTCTCAAAATAGATAATGGTGATTAGTACATCAAAGTTTAGTCACAGATGCCTAAGTTGTTCCTTAAAATACATAAAATGTAGTATTGGTAATGCTTTTTGCTCCAGCAGACTTTTTATATAGTGAAATGGTATTCGAAGTTCCAAAAAAGGATGGCGAGAAGACGCCTCGCTGGCTGAGGATGAAAGACCCACAGGCTCCTGCTGGCTTGGGGGGTGATCGTCTCGGGGCCAGTGTGGGACCAGCGCCTCCGAGAAAAGCAAGCGCGCAGATCCTCCAGGAGCTCAGTAAAGTTAGTTGTCTTTACAGCAATAAATGCTCTTTATAACACTTTGTAACATAGTTTAACGAAAATTGTAGAATAGTCTTATAAAACGGGATTCTATTTATGGTCCTAAAGAATATCCCTATTTTATTGATATTTCTCCATTAGGTGTTTATTCTCCAGGAGGTCTTTCTTTTTTACAGTGCCATTACATATTGCTTGGGAAGCTTTGTGTTTGTGAAATCATTATACACTTGGAGATGTTTCTTAAGATTTTTACAATTGGAAAGGAAAAAATAACGTCTGGCCAAATTTTTCTTTAATTTTCAAATAAATAAATAAACAGATTTGTTTTTGATACATTAATGTGATTAAATAAAATAATTCTTTGTAATGTAGTTCTCTTCATAGACACATTCAGAAAGCGTAAAAAGAAATTAGGATAATGTTTATTTTAATACCAGTATTTATTTAATATGCCGGGTAAGAGCCACCCCCCGGAAGCTGCCAGTTCTGAGGCAGAAACGGAGCTTTCTTTGCACTGGGAGGCAGAGGGCTCCCTTGCTCTTTCTTTGTTGTCCCCCCACCCCCACCCCCACCCCCGACTGTTGCTCTCATCTCATGCACACTCTGTCATCCACAGATAATGAGTCATCTGCCCCAGGCACTGTACTAGGTGTTGGGGAAATGGCAGGAACCAGAGAGGTGCTGCAGAGCCCTCGAGAGGCTGACGTCTAACAGACACAGAACAGTTATCAGGAACGGAGTGATTATCACAAAAACCTGACATACAGGGACTGTGGAGTGCATACATGAGCTTCTGACTATAGGTTTATACTTGGGATAGTAATGAAATGAGGCAATTTATCATATTCTGGGAATTAGAGAGTCCACTTAAAATTGATACTCAGCATTATAGGCCAATAGAATTCCTTGTTTTTGTTTTTTCCTGACAATGTTGTTTAATGTGAGAGCGATTACAGAGAAAACAAAGGGGTGATTCAGTGCTGGGGACTGACATGACAGAATGGTCAAGGGAGTTGGGTTTGGGACTCCCAGAGAAGTCCTTTTTTAAAACTATGGCTAGGGTAAACTGCCTTTTAGTGATGTGTTACTCACCCCGGTTCCCAGGGGCTTTGTTCTAGGAAACCTGAAAGCAAGAGTGAAGGAAGACGGTCTCTGATCCTCCATCAGTGGTGGTGATGCTGTTGCTAGTGCCACATGGATCTTCCCTCTCTGCGTCTTCCTGTGTGTCTTTAGTTTGTAGACACTTGATGCTTAAACTCTCTTCCTGTGGGTCTTCTCTCCTGTGAACCCAGCTTCCTGTGCTTGAGTATCCGCTGCTGTACTCCTCAAGCTGTGACTTCACTTATTTCTCTTTCTCTAGTAATGGTTTTCCTCATAATTGTCCCTTCCTCCTTTTAAAAAAAATATCTGGATGTGACCCAGCCTGCCTTGTTGAAATCTTTGCTACTTACTGCTCTCCTGACATTTGCCAACTACTCTCTATGTGGAACAGATTTTGTGCCTGCTTCTCTTCACTTCTGGGGCCTCAGGATTCAGAATCTGCCATGCTCGTAGACCGGTTACAGCCTGCCAGCTGTCCCCTGTACCAGAAGGTCTGCCTATGGGCATTTTCAATTTAAATCTCCATTGTTGTCTTTACCTTTGAACTTGACCGTGATTAACCTGATTTGGCTGCTCTCTTACCCATTAGGCAATAGTCTCCTTGAAGTCAGGCCTACCTCCATTCTAGCCACAATGGATGCCCAGTGTTCCATAAATATTTTTTGAATAAATGGTTTGCTTCTTTTCCCTTAGATCTCTCATGTTTATAAAAAAATGCGTGTAATTCTCTGTTAAAACTTCTGCAAGCGTGGTTACCTTTCATAACACTTTGCATTTCACCGTCACGCCTCAGATTCAGTAAGTATTTAAACCAACACTTCCAAATGGGCAAACTATGCTAAAGCTTGTTCTCTTAGTTTTTTATGTCGTATTATGCCCAAGATAACACCTGACTTGGCTCCTTAAAAGCAAAACTGCTGTGGATATCAGTGAATTCTACAGTCTTCTTAACAACACAGCTCCTCCAAGGCCTCACACCTCGCTCATTTTGGACGAGGTATGTCATGCCTTTTCAATGGCACGAGATCACTCCTGAGGAGACAAAAATTGGTCTTGGGTGAGGGTAAAAAAAAATCTTACTCTTTTTACTTATAATGTACAGATATTTATACAGTACGTAAATATACAGTCTGTGATATTAACATTTCAAGGAGGTGATTTGGAAAAAATGTTTAAAAAGCCTCCTTGTGGAGGGTGACAACAAAAAAATGTTGAGAAACACCGTGGTAAATTAAGGTAAGAGAGAGCTCCATCCCTTCTTTGCAGAGAGCATCACGTCAACAGGCAAGACTGAGCAGCACAGACTCCTTTAAGCAGTGTCCTGCTGTGAGAAAACCGCAGGCACAGCCTGGAGAACGATGGGGGAGACACAGTCAAGAGATGCTTCTGGATTGTCAACTTCTTCCAAACTTGAGAACATTTTCAATTTATTATTTTCTGATAGTCTTTCAAGCATTTAATTATTTTTTCAATCTACTACATCAAATAGCCATTTAATACACCCACACAACCTTTTTGCACTAATGTCATATTACTTTTTGAAACTATATAGTTGTGTGAAGTATTTATTCTAGTCTGAAAGAGCAAACTTGGATTCAAACAGATGTCTCTGTTGTCTCATGAATCACGAATTCATTTAATCACAGCTACTTCTAAGAGCGAACTGTTTTCTCTAGCAATAATCTATTTCAGTTACAGCCAACTTTGCACAAGTCTCAAAGGTCCCATATACTCTAACAAGTGTGCACGCTTCCCAACTCAAGTGCAGTCAGAGCCATGACTCAAACATTTGAAAATATTTTCTTTGGACTGATGACTTACGTTAGCTTTACCATTCCTAACCTTCCCTTCCATTGCAATGACTTTCTCTATTCTGTCAGTTAAATCAACACACTTCAGGAGTTGTGGCCTTGGAATTCTGAAACACTAAAATTTTGTATTTATTTCTTTGACATTCCTATTACTTGTTAAAGACAATCAATTAAATGATATCTTCTAAAATCTCATCCACTTGATCTTTTGGTAACATTTGACAGATATTAATATCCCTGAATTTCTCATTTTTGGTACATTTTGTGGTACTGCATTTTCCAGATTCCTCTTTGACGAATCTGAGTGCTCTTTTGAATTTCCTATTCTTAGGCTTTCTGTTGTAAGTCCGTCACATTTTTCTTTCTGTTTACAGACATTCTCACCAACTTCCATGAGTTTGACATCAGTCCTGTACCAAACTATATTAATGTGCGAGGTGCTAGGTATACAAAGATAGACTAAATATAGTCCTGCCTTCTAGAAGCTCTAATATCTTTTCTACATGTCATACATATATTTCCAACATAATTTTAAAAATATGCACTTTAAATCTCTGTGAACATCTCAAGCTTACTATATATGAACTTGATTTTCTTTTTACTCTAAGACGTACTCTTCTTCCAGCATGCTCTATCTTGGTAAATGGCACAGTACCCACCATAACAGCTAGACAGTTCACTTTCTCTCTTGTCTCTTCTTCAAACCTCAAATAAAATCAGAGAAAAAGTTGAATTTATTTCAAAAGTACATCTCTTTATTCAACAGTGTAATAATGGTTTTAGAGACACATTAATGTTAGTTTCAAGTCCTGGTTTCTCCATTTACAACATGTGTGGTCTTGAACAAGACAAATAAAATCCTTGTATCTCAATTTCCTTATTGATACAGTGGATATTTTCTAATAAACAGGGAGCTGTAAGAATTACTTGAGGTAACAGTGAAGAGCATACCACATAATATGTACGGAATATATTTTTGTTTTCCCTTTTCTCAAATGTTTCTCCTGTTCTCATGTCACTGACATAGATTATAATACTCATTCGATGCCATCTGGTTATTCTGACACAGATTTACATGCCTCTGTTCTTTGTCAATATTTATGTAAACATCGCAATGTTATTAAATTTACTATTCTGCTGCAAGCCTTCCAGAATTACCGGTTGACCACGCTAAAACTATTAATTCCCACAGCACAGCATATAAAATCTTTATCACATCTTATATACTTCTGTATATGCCCAGTAGAGTCCAGTCTGAGGCATAGAGCAGGTATTTGTCGAACGTCTTCTGATTTTGCTTACCTCCCTTTGTAAAACTTGCACATAAAGGCCATGCTGAATGCTTTGTAGATGCTCCTCAGTTTTGGAAGGGGCCTGTTACACTCAAGCTAATGTTGATTTAAGAATCGATTGGGTAAGGGAGGAGGGAGTGTGTTAAGGCACGGCTTCCATCAGATTTACAGAATCCCGTGTCCCCTTACCAAGACTGTTTTGTCTTCTGCTTTGTTGGCATCTTTCTGCAGAGTTTTTATTGTTTGGGAGATGAGAAGGGCTCAGAGTAAAGTCACATAAGCTACATGCTTTCAGTGGGAGCTAACACTTCACTTGCCGGCCTTTTCTCATTTGTAATAGTCTTCCCTGGATTGGAAGTTAAGTCTGGAGAATAATAATGACGATGATGATAAAAATAATAATAAAAAATAATAATAACAGGATGTAAGTAGACTTCCCCATTGAGCATTGCCTCACCTGTACCTACCGGGGTGGCTATAACCTTGATCACCACAGGAAAATGTAGGATCCTCTGTTGTTAACACATAGCTCCAGATCCCAACACTCTGGTCACTAGATGTGACATTCAGCACTACCACACTTGCTGGAAAAATCTCTGAGTTGCCTGAGAACTGAGCAATTGAGTACCACCTTTCAGTGTTTTCTTGCTATCTCTTCCAGATTTAACAACACGTGGCAATTTTTATTTCTAGTGTGTAGTCTTATATTAGCAGGGCTCATTTTCTGATTTTCCCATGTCTTTAAGCCTGATTAAACCAAGTTATTGTTAACATCAGTAATTTGGAGATATAAATTGCTTCATAGATGAATACAGGAGATGTGGTACAATATGAAAATGACTGGTAATCAAATTATAAGCATCTCCAGCTCTACAGGAGTTTTCTTCAATGGTCTAACAAGGTCTCTTGAAGTCTTTTATTATATAGACTCTAGGAGGTAAATTTTCATTTCTAACATTTTGCATAATATAATTTTTGTCCCTTTTAAAACTTCCTTGTTGTTTTGCATAAGCATAGAACATTGTTTATGATTTTTGAGGTGGAAGAAATTTGCAAGTTATAATTTTCATAATTATACTCATGCAAAACAAAAAGCGAAGTATGAATGTGTGGTTTCTTATTAAATTGATATATTTGGTTACAATATGTTTTCAGCTCTAATTCCACTCCTTATTAAACATTCTATTCTCCAGATAGATCAAAGTAGTGGTAAAGATGCAAACATATCCTAATTTTTTTTGCGGGGGGGAAGATTTGCCCTGACCTAACATCTGCTGCCAATGTTCCTCTTATTTTGGCTAGAGGAAGATTCACCCTGAGCTAACATCTGTGCCAATCCTCCTCTGTTTTGTATGTGGGTTGCCGCCTCAGCATGGCTGACGAGTGGTAGGTCCATGCCTGGGAACCAAACCCATGAACCCAGGCCACTGAAGTGGAGCTTGCCAAACTTAGTGACTGTGCCACAGAGCTGGCCCCCTCAGTTTTTTTATTTTCACCATGTGTCCTTGCTATTTCCACTACTGTGTTCATCTAGAACACTCATCCTCACATCTGTCCTACTGAAATTTGAGTTTTACTTTTTTTCTGTCTCCTCATTCTGCTCTGTAACTCTGGTTTAGCACCATCCTATTCTGAGGCAAATTATTGTTGATTTGATATGTGTTACTTCTATTACCAAACTGAATACTTCTTGAGGGTAGTAACCATATCTTTTCTTTTTGAAATTCTGAACAATGATTGTGTATTTTTCTATTTTGTTATATTTCTGTCAATTGTATCTTCCTATATTTTGAAATTCTGTATTTAGGTTCATACACATTTGAGATGGTCATGACTTTTTGATAAAATTCACTCAACTGTCTTATAAAATATTCTTTATCTCTAGTATCTCTCTTTGCCTTCAAGTCTACTTAATTTGACATTAATATAGCCACATCAGTTTTCTTATGTTTATTGTTTCTTGGATGCAGTTTTTCTACTATTTGACTTTTAACCCGTCTGATTCCTTTATTTAAAGTGTATTTCTTCTAAACAGCATCATATTTTTTAAATCCAATCTGACAATCTCTGTCTTTAAATGGAAGTCTTTAGTCGATTTACATATAATGTAAGTGCTTATAAGCCTGGATTTAAATCTACCATGTTGGCATGTATCTTCTATTTTTTCCATGTCTTCTTTTTTCCCTGTTTCTTATATCCTGCCATCTTTTATGTTTAATCACATATACTTTTTAGTATTTCAGTTTATATCTTCTATGAATTTTTAGTTAAAGATATTGGGATTATTTTAGAGGTTGTTCTAGAGATTCTAGCATGCATATTAACTTCAGAGTCTGTTTTCAAGTAATATTATTAGACCAACTTTATGGACACTGTAAGAACCTTCCAATAGTAGTTTCATTTACCCTCCTCATGTGCTTTGAGCTCTTGTGTATCATTATGTTTTTCTATATATGTAACAATCCTGCTATATATTCTTATTTCCTTAAAATAGTCACTAGTGATTTTATATATACATACAGACACACATAGTTATCAGTTTGTGCATAAGTTAACTTTTAAAACGTTTTTCATAATTATCCAAGTATTTACTATTTGTTTTTGTAGCCAAATTTCTGCTTGTAATCATTTCTTTAAGTTTGAAGAACTTTCTGTATTTCTTAGAGTGCAGATCTGCTGGACATGAAGTCTCTCAGCTTTTGTCTCTCTGAAAACATTGTTACTTTGCATTCATATCTGTATAATGTTTTCACTGATATAGAATTCTAGGTAGGCGGGCTTATTTTTCCCCCATTTTAATAAAATGTCTTTTCTTTTTGTCTGGCCTTCATTATGTCTGCTAAGTAGGCATCATTTTTCCTATTTCCCTCTGCTTAACATGGCCCATGCTGAACTTTGGATGCTTTTAAGGTTTTCTCTGTATCTTTGGTTTTGAGCAGTTAGAATGATGTACCTAATCTGATTTTATTTGCATTTTTCCTACTTGAGATATTTTAATTTTTTGGATCTCTTTGATATTCTTCGTGTACTTTGGAAAAGTTTTGTCCATTATCTCCTCAAATAATTTTCTCTCTCATCTTTATCTTGTACTCCAAATAATCATCCACACACGTACATTTAATATTGTTCCATATATTTCCAGAAAATCTGCTGTACTTTTTTTCATTTTCTATTATCTTTATGTTTCAGTTTCGACTATCTTCACTTTCAATGATCTTTCCTCTGTGAGAGTCCCAAAGAGGATCAAATGACCACTTTAAGACCAGTAAGTGAATTCTTTATTTTTTATAGTGTATTTATATATTTATTTTTAGCATTCCCATTTCAGCTGGGTTTTTTTTAATGGTTTCTATGTTTCTGCTATTTTCCATCTGTTTATGCATATTGTATGCTGTAATGGTTCATTTTATGTGTCAGTCTGGCTAGCCTCAGGAATGCCCAACTAGCTACTAAAACACCATTTCTGGGTGTGTCGGTGAAAGTGTTTCTGGAAGAGATCAGCATCTGAATCAGTAAACCGAGGAAAGAGGATCTGCCTTCTCCAAAGCAGGTGGGCCCCATCCAACCCATGGAGGCCTGAAGAGAACGAACGGGCAAAGAAAGGCTGAGTCTCTCTTTCTCTTCGTGAGCTGGGACCTTCACGTCCTCCTGCCTTTGGGTTTTGGAAGTCCTTGTTCTCTGGCCTTCAGACTCTGGAACTTGTACAGCAGCTCCCCTGCTCTCAGACCCTTGAACTCAGATTGACTTACACACCTGCCTTCCTGCTTCTCCAGCACGCTGACAGCAAATTGTGGGAGTTCTTGGCCTCAATAACCGTGTGAGCCGATTTCTGTCCTAGATATCCTCTGATATCTGTCTGTCTGTCTATATACATCATACTGGTTCTGTTTCTCTGGAAAACCCTGACGAATGCATGCACCTTTCCAGTATACTTTTGTATAATTATTAAGGTAAGTCTAAATTCTCTGTCTGAAAATTGCAATATCAGGGCCATCTGTGGGTTTATTTCTATTGTCTTTTTACTTTCCTCATGGTAGATTCCATTTCCCTGCATCTTCATGGGAATTTTAGATTTTTCTGGTATGTTAGCCATTGTTAGTAAAATAACAGTAAAGATTAGAATAAATAATGAGGAAAAGCAGGTCCTCTCCTCTGTCAGGTTGATAGTGTTACTGAGTCACTCTGCTCTGTAGCTGAACTGGATATTGTGCAACTTTTGCTAGATTCAGTTCACCATTAGCCTCACAGTTTTTGAGAGGTGAATCATAAGTCTCTAGAGATCTCCTTATGTTTTAGAGTGTACCGTCTAGTTTTCAGGAAGATTGGGGAATTTTCTTAGCTTTTTAATACTTTCCCTAGTTTCTGCACCT
Source organism: Equus quagga (assembly GCF_021613505.1). NCBI lineage: Eukaryota > Metazoa > Chordata > Mammalia > Perissodactyla > Equidae > Equus > Equus quagga. The sequence continues at coordinate 6,835,452 of NC_060268.1, read as the reverse complement.
CAATCTCCTTCTGTCTTGCTGACCTCTCCCCAGTATTTGGAGGTGCAATTTGTACACTTGCAGAAAGTTCCACATGCCTCATATCCTAATCTCTCAGCTCTCCTGCCCTGGACTGGCCTTCAGCCTATTACCACTGCACTCGTTGAAGAACAATGTAAAAAGGTTAGAGGTGGCTACAGACTTTCTCTGTAGCTGAGGTTCCACAGAATTCCATCTTCTCCCACCATTTTACCAGTGAATACGACCATGTAACTCTTCTCTCCTAGAATGGGCCCAATATCTTGAATTAAATTCACTAGATTCTCTTGAATTTATTCATCATCAGTTTTCTGATAGGTTTAAAATTAACCAAAATTTGATAATTTCTCTGGCTTATTTTCACTTTTATTTTTATTTTTTTGTTTTTTGGGGGACAAGAATCTCTTATGACTTTCCATAACTTACCACAAGCAGAAGTCCACTTTTGTTCTTTCTGTAGCTCTTTGGTTCTTACCAGGAGAATTTAGAAATATATAGCATCCAATACACATTTATTTAGTTGAAAATTCTGTTTTCACGTTGGAGATGTCAGAAACATTTCTTCTGGAAAAGAAATGATTGATTATGACTTTTTTAAGGAACATATCTGTAGCATCACACTGAGATGCCTGTGGAGTTGTCTTAAGGTCCACTAAATGTTCTCGTAGGATGCCATAGGCCATGTTTGGTAGGTTCACTGAGAAGAAGTAGGTCAGAAAACACCATTTTCCAGCAGGGGATGATGCATATTCTACTTGTATGGGTGTCCTTGAAGTGGTCTATGTGGCATCCAGGAGCTGTTTTCTTTGGTTCTTCAGATGACAGGTCATGGATGAGGGAAGGAAGGAGACACATTTTGGGGTGCGGAAGTTACCCTGGTTTAATACTTATTCCCCACAGGAACTAATTTTTCTTGTAACAATTCCATGGGTATGGTTTTCAGGTTCCAGCCAAGGACAGGCCAGTTACAAGGTCATTGCAATCAGGAATGCTCAGAACTATGGCTTCCTACCAGGTCTTTATAATTCTCTCATTGCAGATGCAATTCACCTAACAGTGACCAATTTTAACATACGGAATGTTCTGCTCATACATGGTTTCCAGGAGAACAGAAATAGAAAGTTGACTGAAGGTCAAATTCTCATCCAAAATCTCATATCATGATTTGGAAGTGTTTGTACTCTCACTATTTCGACATTGAAAATTTCTAAACACCTAAATTAAATTTTTCACAGAGGATTTTATGAGTAATCCTTAGCAGTTAAATGTGAATGATAATATTTTTTGTGCATACATAAGATTTTCACTTCCCTTGAATACTATTTGGTATGTAAGCAAAATAATTTACTAAAGCCACAAACTAAATTTGATGTTATGGTCTTATATATGAAAGAAATCAGAAGATAAAACCCTGTAAGAAGGTTTTGTCTTTGTATTACAATCTTCTCATTAAAAAAAAAGACCAAAATATAACCCATTTGTCAATATATATTTCAAAATTACTTACATTTATTGTATATCATATATTATTCATGCTAAATCTCAATTAGATATCACAAGTGACAATTAAAAGGTAGGAATATCATTATAGCCACCTCAGAAATAAAGAATATGAGCCTTAAAAGAGTTAAGTAATCAGCCCTCAGTCACGAAGCCAGTGACTTTGCATTGCTAAGCAGATCATTTCTTCTCCACTACCCTAGGACTATACAGAATGCCTTAGGAATAAGTGGGTACTCTTTACTGAATAGTACTAAATGTTCCTATTAAATAACATGAATTGGCCACAACTGATCTTCTCATGTTCTTACAAGTTTTAGAGCTCTCAGAGATAGCAATATAGTATGCATTTCTTTGACAAATAAATTGCTTTTTGGTTAACTGTATATACTCTGTGAAAGATACTTCAGAAGACTACAAATATATTTTTCTAGCTTATGTGATTAGCTTATATGATTAGCTAGCTTATATGATTAAACTTGTATTATTCCTAACAATTTTTTTTAAAATACTCCTAAAATATTACACACATGCATGTCTGTGTGTATATGTATATATACATTAATACACATGTCATGTATTATACATATTAATATACATATTAATATACACTAATATACGTGTATATTAGGTTTAACTCTTATTCTGGTATAGTGAATCTGAATCTGGGACTGTAAATTGGAATTAATTTATTTTTATTGGTTACATATTCATATATAGAATTTATGTAAAATTTTTAAAACTTAGTAGAGCAGTAGGTATAGGGATTGCAAATAAAATGGAAAATTTGGGATGGAAGCATTTATATGTTCATCCCAGTGTTTCGACTGCAAGAATAAGAAAACGCCAACTCCGCTGGCTCAAAAAATAAGGAAGAATTCATTCTCATGTAACCAGATTCAAGGAAAAGTATGTTCCATAAGTGGTTAATTTAGCAGAACAATCACATCATCATGCTCCCAAATTATTACCATCTTTCCCTCCTGCCACCTTCAGCATGTTGAATTTGTCCTTAGGCTGCCTGCTACTATAACCACGAGAGAACAGATACAGTTACAGGCTTCAGATACAGATGTGACAGTGTCCAGCAGAAAGAAGGGTTGTCTCTTCCTTATTTAACTTCATAAGATCAGAGAAATGATTTCCGGCAGTTTCTTTGTAGACCGTTCCATGTTTCTCATTGGCCAGGATTGCTTCCCATGCTCATGCTAAACCAAACGCCAGCAACAGGTAGGGGCCACAAAATGGGCTTCTTAGATTATTCGTGATTTACCCTTAAAACTTGGAATTGGCTTCCTTGCTCTGTGCAATAGAAGGGGGAGAGGGAAAACCTCAAACTCATTTAAGACTGCAACTATGGGGGGAAATACTGGCTGCTGGCAAACAACAGTGTCTGCTACTCAGTGTTTTGTTAATGGAAAATAGCTGTGCATTAGCTTTTCAACTGCAATGGAACTGTGAGAATAGTACAACACATGATTCCAAATATGTCATTTTACTATGCTCATAGAAACAAAGACAATTTTTATTTTTTTCCAACAGTGGCTAGGAATTACATAAAATAGTTGGATGATGTCTGTAAAGTAATGTGATTTTAAAACTGCAGCTGATAAATACCATCCCAGCCCGTGGTTGTAGTTGCACATATGAATTTTCATTGTGAAAAGAGTGAGTTTTCTGTTTGAGTATTAATTTAATTCTAGAACTTTCATTCTGGAGTTTAGATACCAAGTAATATCGTAAAAGTTACATGGCTAGTGGGCTTATAGAAATTGTCCAACATAAAACTGTTTAGATGAAAGTTGTCTGCTTGCAGTGACTTCTATATTTTTACTTATAATTAGGGACATAATTTATTACTTAGAGGTTTCCTTTTATGATATTTTTAGTGGTTTTTTTTACTAAAAAGTATTTGAGAATAAAATATTTAGAGGTCAAACCAAATACCGAGGAAATGGGGATATAGCAAGAGGTAGAGTAAAGATATAAGGTTGGGAGTAATCTCGTTGGCTCTCAAAGAGCATTTATTACTACTTAATCTGTTCTATGATTGTTTACAAAAGTTGCTCAATATTTTGCTTATTAAATTTCATTTCTAAATCTGCTCATAGCTCAACAATCATTTAATGAATGCCATGGTACACTGTGTGACTTGGTAAGAGTTACTCAATAGTTGTACTTCAGTATTTTTTTAATCTACAAAATGAAGATAGTAGACTTACCCATTTTCTCGAATATGAGCTATCATTGTATCAGAATCTTCTTTATCATCATCTTCATCATGATCTGGTAGTATAAACAATACTTTCTATATTTTAGAGGGAAAGATGGATTTTCTTTTGGGGAGCTGGGCCACTATTTCATAAAAGTACTTTTGTGAATATATTTAAATATAAGTCAAGTCCATCCACCATTTTTGAGATAACCCTGAACAAAGAGGGACAGGTTCTGTATCCAAAATGGAAGGCATATTATGGTTTGACTGTGAATATGTTTTGTTGCAATAATGTTTCTTTCCAAATAATGATTTTAGTTTACACTGAAAGACTAACTCTGGAAGCTTTGTGTGTGTATGTGTTTACCTTTGTTTGTTTGTTGGTTTGTTTTGTTTGTAGAGGGTATGCTTTTGGGGAATTTTGAGTGTGTGCCTGTCTGTCTGTGTGTTTAATGCCACTCACATTAGGAAGAAACTCTTAAGAGACATATTGGGAAGAGACTCCTCCAGGACAACGCACTGGCTTGATTTTTCTTTACTTTTGGCTCAAGCAGAAAGGTCTTTTACTTTTTTGTTAAACTAGATGTTGTATTAAATATGCATTTTCTAAGTTTTCTCTTAAAAACAGCTTTTCAAAATCAAAAGCTCCATGCAAAAAGCTATGCATAGTTACACATAAGACTCATAATTTACATCATTATTATACAGCCTGATGCTTAAAGTGGGGCTGGGGGAAGTTAGAATATTTCCAGAATTAGAATTCTTGGTGAAAGATTCTCAAGCAAAAGGGGTTAAAAATTCGAATAGCATATTTACCTGAATAAGTAGAAATGTTTAGTACACAATCCAGGAATTGCTGTTTTATGCCCATTGTATTTTATTTTTTATCCAGTGGATTTCATTAAAGAAAGTCATTTAGAGTTGTGCCCCCACTGAAGTTTACTTGAAACAAACGTATGTGCTTCAGACCCTGTGTCATGCCGGAGCACTTGGACGTCGTCCTGAAGAGCTGCAGGATGCATGTAACAGGGCGCAGTGCATCTCATGAACTGTGACTGTGGGTGCAAGGCCTCCGAGGATCAGTGCAAAGAGCAGGCATCTATTCTCAACCACTGTTTTGCCACTGTGGCGGATCTGAATAAGAGCACCGCTGTACAAATGTGTATTAAAGCAATTGTCTGCTTGAGAAATCTGGAGAATCAAAAAATGGTAAAATTTAATTAAAGACTGGGAAATTAAATCAGGAGGTTTAGCAAGAAATTAATGGTGAAGAAAACTTTAGCAAAGGTTTGGATTGGCAGAAATACCTAGAATTACATCGGCTTCTAATTAGCAGAAATAATCTATGCCCCCTTTTACTCAACGGTGCTCCCTCTGCTGGGAACATATTTTCATCCTTAGAAAGAGAGTTTTAGGCTATTGCCAGCATTCCACCTCTATTCGGTCATCAATGCACTGCCCAAATCACTCACTTGGTATGCACTAGGCAAGTTAAAATAACTGTTTAGAAGTATAATTGATTTTGCATCCCCATTTTACAGTTGAGAATAATAATGTTTTCCCAGCCAGAAGGCAAGTGTCCAGGAAAATCAATTTACTGAGTTCTCCTACAAGGCTAAGATTTTTTGTTATGTGACAGGTCAATTTATTGCTGTCTTGTATCTGATAAATTGTGGTTACCACTGATTGTGACAGTTAGCCTTCTCAAAGTTTCTTGGTGAATGTAGTGAAAATGACAAACTGTGTTAGTTTTTACTCCCACATGTATTTTAGAATTCTCACTCTAGCATTCGACCATAAATTTTTGGTAACTGATCTAGTAGGACGATTTGAATTCAATACTCACAATCATGCCTCTTAAGTTAGTCTGTTGTCCTTGAACTTAAGCTATACTACCAACTTTCTACTTTTTCTTAATTTAATGTATTACCAAGCCACCCCTTAGAACAAACTCTCGTCGAAGGCTTCCTATCAGTTCTCTGGACATGTTCAAACTTAGGGTGAACAGAGTAAGGATATGAACCCAGGTCATCGCAGGGAAACACCTACCATTTAACTCACTTGGATAAATAGCCACAATTTTAGGCTTATGGAAACTCTTTAGGAATTTGTATTCAGAATGGGGGAAAAAAAACAGTGGAATATGCTTCTCAAAGGTGTGAAGAAGATGAGTTGGACAAGTCTTTTTTTTTTTAATTAAGGTAACATTGGTCTGTAACACTATGTAAATTCCAGGTGTACATCATCATGCCCCAACTTCTGCATAGACTTGTTAGTGGGCACAATGTAAAGTCCAGCTGCCATCCACCACCAAACACATGTGCCTCTTCACTTCTTTCTCCCTCCCGCCCCCAAACCACCACTCTGCTCCCTGCATTTATGAGCACAATCACATGGCACCTGTCCCTCTCCATCTGACCCACCTCACCCATCACAACACCTTTAAGGTCCACTCATTCTGCCACAAATGGCAGGACCTCATCCTTTTTAATGGCTGAGTAGTATTCCAGTGTGTTTATGTGTGTGCGTGTGTGTGTATGTGTGTATTATATATATATCATATCTTCTTTATCTGTTCTTCTGTTGATGGGCACTTAGGCTGTTTTCGAGTCTTGGTTATTGTGAATATTATGCTGTAGTGAAAATAGGGGTGTGTATATCTTTTCAAATTAATGTTTTCATGTTATTTGGATAAACATCCAGAAGTGGATCATATGATGTTTCTATTTTTTAATTTTTTGAGGAATTTCCATACTGTTTTCCATAGTGGCAATGTATATTCCCACCAGCAGTGTTGCAGTGTTCCCTTTTCTACACATCCTCTCCAACACTTGTTATTTCTTACCTGTTTAACAAGAGCCATTCTGATGGCCATGAGGTAGTATCTCATTGTGGGCTTAATTTGCATTTCCTTAATAATGAGTAATGTTGAACATATTTTCATGTACCTGTTGGCCATCTGTATATCTGCCTTGGAAAAATGTCTGATCTTCTGCCAGTTTTTTGATTGGGTTGTTGGTTTTTTTGTTGAGTTGTATGAGTTCTTTATATATATTGGATATTAACCCCATATCAGATATATGATATGCAAATATCTTCTCCCAATTGTTAGGTTGTCTTTTTGTTTTGCTGATGGTTTCCTTTGCTGTGCAGAAGCGTTGCAGTTTTATATAGCCCTATTTATTTATTTTTTCTTTTGTTTCCTCTTCCTACGGAGACATTCAAAAAGATACTGCTAAAGCCACTGTCAAAGAGCATACTACCTATGTTTTCTTCTAGGATTTTCATGGTTTCAAGTTTTACATTCAAGCCTTTAATCCACTTTGGTTAATATTGGTGTATGATATAAGATAATGGTCTACTTTTATTCTTTTGCATGTGGCTGTCTAGTTTTCCCAGCACCATTTATTGAAGAGACTTTCCTTTCTAGGCTGTATGTTCTTGGCTCCTTTGTCGAACATTAGCTGTCCATAGATGTGTGGGTTTATTTCTGGGCTCTCAATTATGTTCCATTGATCTGTGTGTCTGTTTTTGTGCTAGTATCATGCTATTTTGATTAGTCTAGCTTTGTAGTGTATTTGAAATCAGAGAGTGTGATACTTCTAGCTTTGTTCTTTTTTCTAAGGATTGCTTTGGGTATTCAAGGTATTTGGTGTTTCCAGATAAATTTTAGAATTCTTTGATCTATTTCTGTGAAAAAAATTTGCTATTGGGATTCTGATAGAGATTGCACTGAATCTTTAGAATGCTTTAGGTAATATGGACAGTTTACGTATGTTAATTCTTCCAGTTCATGAGAATGGAATATCTTTTCATTTCTTATTCATTTTCTTTCAACAATATCTTATAGTTTTCACTGTACAGATCTTTAACCTCCTTGGTTAAATTTATTCCTAGGTATTCTATTCTTTTTGTTGTGTTAAATGGATTGCATTCTTGATTTCTCCCTCTGCTAGTTTGTTATTAGTGTATAGAAAAGCAATTTATTTTTTCTATGTTGATTTTGTACCTTGAAACTTTAGTGTATTTGTCAATTATTTTCTCAATATTTTCAATATTTCTCAATATTTCTGTTGTAATTTCTCCTCTTTCACTTCTGATTTTATTTATTCTAGACTTCTTTCTTTTTTTTATTAGTGAGTCCACAGTTTTGTCAATTTTATTTACCTTTTCAAAGAACCAGCTCTTACTTTCATTGATCTTTTCCAATGTCTTTTTAGTCTCTACTTCATTTATTTCCACTCTGATTCCTTCTACTGACTTTGGGCTTCATTTGTTCTTCTTTTTCTAGTTATTCTTTTAGATGTATTGTTAGATTGTTTATCTGAGATTTTTCTTGTTGCTTGAGGAAGGTCTGTATTCCTATACATTTCTCTCGTAGTACCACTTTCATTGCATCCCATAGATTTTGATATGTTATGTTTTCATTTTCATTTGTCTCCAGGTTTTCTGTTTTCTCATTTGATCTTTTTGTTGATAGAATAGTTATTCAGTAGCATGCTGTTTACTCTTCATATATTTGTGATTTTTCTAGCTTTCTTGTAATTGATTTCTAGTTTCATACCATTGTGGTCATAAAAGATGGTTGATATTTCAATCTTCTTAAATTTATTGAGACTATTTTGTTTCCCAACTATGGTCTATCTTTGAGAATGTTCCATGTACACTTGAGAAGAACGTGTATTCTACTTTTGGATAGAATGTTCTGTATATATCCGTTAAGTCCATCTGGTCTAGTGTTCCATTTAAGGCCACCGTTTCCTTGTTGACTTTTTATCTGGATGATCTATCATTGATGTAATTGGGGTATTAAAGTCACTTATTATTATTTTGTTGCTGTCAGTTTCTCCCTTTAGGTCTGTTAATAGTTGCTTTATATACATAGGTGCATATATATTAATAAATGATATGTCTTCTTGATGAATTGTCCCCTTTATCATTATATAATGTCCATCTTCATCTCTTGTTATCTTTCTCAGCTTGAAGTCTATTTTGTCTGACATGAGTATGGCTACACTTGCTTTCTCTTGGTTGCCATTTGCTTGGAATATCATCTTCTATCCATTCACTTTGAGTCTATTTGTCTTTAGACATAATTAAGTGTTTACTAACCTATTCTAATATAGAGTCACAATTTTCTGATTCTATCTGTCTATTCATCATCTGGCTTAAAGGTTTTTATACCTTCATCTTTTTGTTTCTAGCAGGAGAGATCTTTTCAAGATTTTTTGTAAGGCAGGTCTAGTGTTGTTAAGCTCCCTCAGCTTTTGTTTGTCTGGGAAAGCTTTTATTTCTCCTTCATATTTAAAGATAACTTTTCTGGATAGAGTAGTTTTAGCTGACAGTTTTTATCTCTCAATATTTTGAATATATCATTACACTCTCTCTTGGCCTGTAAAGTTTCTGCTGAGAAATCTGCTGATTGCCTAACAGGGGTTCATTTGTATGTTATTGTTTTTTACCTCTCTGGCTGATATCTTTGTCATTGACTCTTGGCAGTTTTAATATTACGTGCCTTAGAGAAGGTCTTTCTGTGTTTAGATAACTAGGTGTTTTATTAGCTTCATGTATCTGTATATCCAGTTCCTTACTTATTGCAGGCTTGGGAAGTTCTCAGCTACTATTTCTTTAAATAAGCTCTCTGCTTCCTTCTCTCTCTCTTCTCCTGGGATATCCAATATCCTTATGTTGCTTTTCCTAATTGAGTAAATTATCCCTTTTTTGACTTACCAAAGGTCAAATGGGGAAACTAGTGAGCAAATTTGTCCTGTCTTCATGAAATTTAAAATATGGTGAAGAAAATAAATATCTAAGCTATAGGAATACCTTTGATAAGGCAAAGAACAATATGAGAGGATAGGATTTGAACATAAAGCCATGGATTCTGTTTTCTACCGATTTAACAAATTACCACAAACTTAATGGCTTAATACAATACAAATGTACTATCTTAAAATCCTGTGGGTTAGGAGTTTAACACAAACTGCACGGGGCTAAAATCAAGGTGTTGGCAGCACCATGTTCCTTTCTGAAAATCCATTTCCTTGCCCTTTCCGGCTTTTAAAATACACCTACATTCCATGGCTGGTTATCCTCTTCCTCCATCTTCAAAGCCAGAAGTGTTGCATCTCTCTGACCATTTTTCCATTATCACAACTCCTTCTGACCAAGGTCAGAAAAATTTCTCAGCTTTTAAGGATTCATGTGATTAGATTGGACCCACCTGGATAATACATGATAATCTCCCCATCTCAATATCTTTGACATAATCACATCTGCAAAGTCCCTTTACAATGTGAGGTAATGTAATCACAGCTCCTGAAGTTAGGATGTGAACATCTTTCAGGGAGTCATTATTCTGCCTACAAAAGACTAATTGAATTTAGGGTATCTTTGAGACAGAATTGCTCCTGAGTATTTTTAAACTATGTTTAGAAATCATTACTCTCTGCGTTGGAAAAGAAACATATTGAGTTTTCTCCTAAGTAAAGCTTTCAGAATGGCTTACTGGTATCATTTAACTGGTTTAAAGCTTTGGGCATGGGAAGATTAGCCAGGCACGACAGAAAATTCATTTCCTGGACCCCAATAAATATTTTATTTAGAGTACAAGAGGATGAAACCATTGACTTAACAAGTTTCAAGTGAATAGAACAAAGATCTTTTCTTTAATCTTTTTTTTCATGGAATCCAAGCTAAAGTTTCAAATAGTAATGTGAAGCCTTAAAGATCTAATTTTTCTGTTGACCATATTGTGTCAATGTGAGATATTGAAAGTACCTTACTATGGAGTGTTTGATACTAGATTCAAACCCTAAGCAATTTAGGGTAGAATTATTGATAACAGTCCTAACTCCATAGTAAACATGCTGATCAGTGTGAGTGGTAACTTCTCTAAAGACTTGTCAATGCATCTTAAGTATAGAGATGGGAGACTTAAGAAAATGTTGAAGGAGTATCCATCATTGAAATGAAATTTGTGGATTTTCTAAGTCAATTAAATTGTTTTTATTTTTCAAGAAAATTGTTATTTCTGAGTAAAAACAGCATATTTCTGGTTAAAATGCAGATAAAAATGGATTAAATATGATATAGATGGGGAGTAGTGTTATCTTTAATAATAACCTCTGAAAAATAAAATGTGTTATAAATATCACTTGAAAAGTGATAAAAATGTGCTATAAATACAGATTCAAGTGAAGTTTATAGAAATATCAATTTTTAGGAATTTTGGAACAGTGTTTACATGATTTATGGAGCAAAGGAAAATGTGTTTTATAAAATATTATTTTAAAAATATTTATCCTTAAAGTATATGATTAAACTGAGAAACTTAACCTAAAGCAGAAAACCCTATTCTATGCTAAATCATTTTGGGGAAAATATGTTGAAATAAAAGGAAATAATAGCATGAAAAATCACATTGCTTTTAACAGAGAAGGAAATAAAAAAAGCAGTGCAATTCAGTAGTAAATTGTTTCATGTATTAAAAATAATTTATATAGAAGAGTATATCCAGATTACCACCTGACAGTAATAGTTCATTGAATTCAAGCAAATAAAAGTGAAATCCTTCAAAATTCTGTATAACATAAATTATGTTCTAAAATATTTTAATGATCTAGGAATATAACCAGAAGTGTATTATATGTGATAGTTTTATGGTGTAGATATTTTAAGCAATCAAAATATAGTCATAACTGGGGTTCTATGTTGACAGCTTTCTAACTCTAAAAATATACTTTGACTAGCATAGAGTAGAATAAAAGCAAAAAATTGAAATATTAGATTATTGTGGGACTCCACACTGTTCAGCTTCCAATAAAAAAGGAAATATTTATGAAATGAATACAGGACCCCCAATCTTGACTTCCACTTTTGGCATCTAGACTTACTAGAGTTTTCAAAATACAAACATTTAGATGATTAGATTATTATTATTATTTTTCAGATTTCCTCTGGGATTTGTCTGATTTTTTTTCGTGATTACAATGGAGTTATGCGTTTTGGGAAGGAAGACCACAGAGGTAAAGTGCCATTTCATCACAGTATATCAGGAGCACATATGATCAACATGATATTACACTGTGGATGCTGACCTTGATCTCCTGCCTGGAGCAGTATTTGTCAGGTTGCCACACTTAAAGTTTCTTTTTTTTCCTTTCCATTCTTTACTCTTTAGAAGGAAGTCACTACTCACACTTAAGTGTTGGAGAATTATGCTCCACCTCCAGGAAAGAGAATCTACAGAAATTATTAAAAATTCTTTTACATAGGAGGTTTGTCTCTTCTCTCTCAATTATCCCTTTCACAAAAATGTATTTATATCTTTATGAACTCATGGATATTTATTTTATACTTCTGGTTATAATCTAATACTACTTTATTTGGTGGCCCATATTGTTCTTTGCTGGTATACAGAAAAACAATTGACTTCGTATATTATCCTTGTATCCTCCAACCTTGCAGTACTCAGTTAATACTTCCAGAATGTTTTTTTGTTGATTCTTTGGTATTTTCTTCATAGACAATCATGTCATCTGTGAACAAAGTTAGTCTTATTTCATCTTTTCAAATCTATATAATCCTTTTATTTCATTTTCTTGTCTTATTGCAGTAGCTAAGACTTCCAGTAAACTAAGGATCTGAGTGGTAAAGATGTGTCAGTGTAGATTCATCAATTTTAACAAATCTAACACTGTGTGTGAGATGTCAATAGTGAGGGAGAGTGTCCATGTGTGGGTATAAGGGGTATATGGGAATTCTTCTACTTTCCACTCAATATTGCTGCTCTAAAAAATTAAGTTTATTAATTAAAAAAAGTTAAGGGATAGAGAGAAATACATACTATGCTTACACTAATAAAGAGAAAGGGTAATTATATTAATAATAGACATAGCTAACTTCAGAATAAGGAAAACTATCAGTAATAAGAGAGGCATTCCATAATAATTCTCCAAAAACATAGCAATCCTTAACATATCACACTTGTTAGAACAGCTAAAGGACAAAAGATAACAAATGCTGGCAAGGATATGGAGAAAAGGGAACTCTGGTACACTTTTGATGGGATTATAAATTGGTCCAGCCACTATGGAAGAGTGTGTGGAAGTTTCTTTAAAAGTTAAAAATAGAACTATCATATGATACTGCAATTTCACTTCTGGATGTTGATCTGAAGGAAACAAAAACACTATGTTGAAGAAACACCTGCACCTCCATATTCATTGAGCATTATTTACATAGTCCTGCAATGGCAACAAACTAAGTTTCCCTTGACAGATGAATGGATAAAGAAAATGTGGTATATATACACAACGGAATATTATTCAGCCATAAAAAAGGAAAAATCCTGCCATTTGCAACAATATGAAGGGAACTTGAGGGCATTATGCTAAGTGAAATAAGTCAGACAGAGAAAGACAAATACTGTATGATCTCACTTACATGTGGAATCTAAAAAACAAGCAAACAAACAAAACCAAACTCATAGATAAAGAGTTCAGATTTGTGGTTGCCAGAGGCTGGGGGAGGGGGGAAGGGAATTGGATAAATGTACTCAAAAGGCATAAACTCCCAGTTATAAGATAAATAAGTACAGGGAATGTAATGTGAAACATGAAGAACATAGTTAACACTATTTTATGGTATATTTTAAAGTTGCTAAGAGAATAAATCCTAAACGTTGTCATTATAAGGGAAAATTTTTTCTTTCTGTATCTATATGAGATGATGGATGTTAACAAAACTCACTGTGTAATCATTTCAGAAGATATGTAAATCAATATGCTGTACACCTTAAACTTACACAGTGCTGCATGTCAATTATATCTCAATAAAACTGAAAGAGAACTGTGTCAACTCATAGCTACACTTCCTTTTTTGTTCTTATTTGACACAAATTCTTTTTTTTTATTTTAATGTATGTAGCTTATACTACCAATTAGATAGGTAAATAAACTAATTACAATGTAGTATGAAGCACTCTAATAAGTGAATGCTGCTCAAATAGCCCTGCAAGCATCAAAGACAGCCTGAGTTTAGGTGAGTGGATGACTGCCTGGAGCAGGTAACATTTTACCTAGTTTATATAGTATTTACAAGAAAATCTATTGAAGAAAAGGGCTAACAGGAAATCCATGTGAATAAAACAGCATGTGAATTGTCCCCAAAGTTCAGATGAGCTCAAGATTAAAAAAAATAACAATTTTCTTAGTATAGCTAAAGTATGGTATATGGATCTAGAAATTGTGATGGGTGACGATGGAAAAGTAGAGAAGATTCAGATAAGAAGAATCGTAGGTCTAGCATCGAGAGTTTGACATTTCCTTTCAGGATGTCACTAGCATATTTTAGAGAGATGTGACACGATTAGAGTTAGAGTTTAAATACAGTATGGAAACAAAAAGAAAGATGAAATTGAGAAGTGGAATACTGGAAGTTGGAAAACCAGTTAAGAGACTACTATAGCATCCAGATGAGAAACAATGAAGGTCTGAGCTAAGAAAATGACATTCAAATAAGTGAAATCCAGGCAGAATTTAGCGTCAGCAGATCCTGTTGGACCCTGCCCACATCCCCAGGGATCTCTTTCACTGGTTGGGTATGCCCATCTCCTCACTCTTGCCTGTGTTGCTACTCCCACCTGCTAACTCTTCCAGAGAACTGTCCTTGCATAAACGGAGCAACCTTGTACTTTATATGACCCCTTATAATAATAAAAACATAATAATTAGAGCACTAGACAGAAAATCAAAAAAGTAGTGATTCTAGCCCAAATCAGCCACTTATTTACATGAAGTTAACTTCACAAAATGTGTTTCCTCATCTGTGAAATGAATATGGAAAACTCCCAACTTATGAGAAGGTAAAAATGCAACTACTAAATCTGCAAATGGCTGGTAAAATAAATTACTACACAAAAACATAAATGTTGCTATCATCGTCATCTTTTACAACTGCTGACTTCCTGAGCAGTCCACTAAAATAACCGGTTGGTCAAGCAAAGATGAGTTTGTTACTGCAGTGATGGACAGCACCACACTGACGGAGTCTTAATACTATCTCTGAAGGTAGTTAGTGAGTAGATATTTACAAGGGTTAGGCTTTGATGTAGGGTGGGTCCTCCAATGCAGCAATCCAAAACTCATGATATAATAATTGAGACTTGGTAAACAGAGAGTGATGAGGGTTTTGAAGGTGTCTTGATGAGTGACCATTCAGTTGATAAGATTGGTTTCCCTGGTTGAGTGATTCATTGCCCTGAGAAGGCAGGCCAGTGGAGCAGTCTATGCTTCACATAAGGGGATGTTCAAGAAGTTTCCAAAACAAACAATAATGTGGGCAAGAATTTCCTGGAAGAGTAAAATCATATCAATTATATAGTCTTAGTTTTTGATCCTATTAACTATCTGTTTGCCTGCCATTTGTTATCACAATTTTTGGGCTAAGTAAATGTTATCAAGTATGAACTATGTTGATACATTCTTCTCCTTGGTGCTATACAGATCAAATCTTATTTAATTCTAACAGCTATAGAAAATATATAGTTAGCCTATGGTATTATTATTACCATTTTAAAGATCCAGAGGTGAGATTATAACTCTTGTTCAAAGTTACAAATCCTGATTCTTCTAAATAAGAAAGCAAACAAAAACACACAAAACAGAAAACAGAATTAACAAGCAATTGATAAGGCATTAAGCTTTTAAAAAGTTCATTTACTCTTTCATTAGTTTATTCATGGTGAGGTTGCACGTGGGTGTTCACTTCACCCCAGGAAGGCCAGAGGCACAGACTAGATGACCACTGCCAGCACCCGAGGATGATAAAGAGATCATGAAATAGTTTAAATCTTTGACTCTTACCCAAGTTCGTAGGAGATGAAGGCACAATTGTAAAATTGACTTAAACTTCTAGCATTATGACTATAGTGGAAAAATAAAGACAGATTAAAAGCTGAAACGATGTAAATTAGTGGCTTTCTAGAACATGAAAAGTCATTGTATTCCATGAGTTACAGGAAGCAGTGTCTAACTGCAGAGAAGTACGGTGCACACAGGAAGTGTGAAAGTCTTCATCAGACTGCAACGAGGCTAAAAGCTCAGACTTGGACAAGCTCTGACTGTGCAGGAATTCCAATGATGCCTCACTCTCTAATCCAAGTGTCCTTTACTTCTCATATTTCAGGAGTTGGAATTATCACTAAGAAGACGGAAAAAAATAGGAGTAATATACATAGGTCAAGAATATAAAATACAAAGGTCAAGAATAAACCTGACTCATTTTTTAAAAAGATTGTTATTTGACAAAGAATTGTTTATAACAAATTATGAGTTCATATATATTTTATGCTAAATTCACACAAATGATTGATTAAAATTAATTTAAAAGAAAAATACTTCTATGAAATGTTTTATAATTCATCAGTTTGACCTTGATTTGTATTCCTTTCAGGATAAACTTCTCTGTATCTATAAAAAAATAAACATTTTGATTACAGAAAGCTGGAAGTTTTTACTATACTAATTATAGCTTATAATCAAGCAAGTTTATTTTAGAACAAACTTACCTGAGTAAGATGATAATTACATATCAGCTGAGTTTGAGAAAATTCATGAACTATAAAAAGATCATATAAAATATAAAGTGAAAAGAAAACTGAAAATCTGTGGTTGAATTTGCATATCAAGCAGAGTAAGAACAATTTTAGCTTTCTATTTTTAGAGACACACTTTGAGAGAAAATCAAAAAGCACTTAGGAATATCACCAAAGTTATAAAAACCCATTACTTACATGTTCATTGTACAAAACTAAGAGATGCTTTGTTCGACACTGCAAAATAATATATTCTTCGGGAGAACACAGAAAATGAAATATCTTAAAGTTATATTTTCCTAATTTTAATACTTGCTCAAATATTATAAATTATTTTTCTCATAGTAACAGAATGGGTGATCACTAAAAGATTGGTTATCCTATGTCTGTGATATCAGAGAGCTATTTATTTTGGGGTTTCAAGAAGAGAGAACTATGGTGAAAATCTACTTTGGAACATCGGAACATATTTAAGGAAAGCACTTGATGACCCGAGTAATGTAAAATGTCTCAAGAATGCAAATAGTACATTTGCTTTGGAGAAGCAATAAAGAGGTTCATTCTGGTTTTTCATCTTTTGTGTGTGTGAATTGCTTCCATGTCTAGGAAAGAAAACCTAATGTTCTCTTCAAGTGTAATTTACTAATGCACGTTTCATTTGCAGACATATAAAGAAAAGGCAGTGAAAAAGCAATGGTTTTCAAGTAGGAGACCCTTATCATAGGTTCGAACAAAGGTACTGATGGACCCAGACACTATGTGAAAACTTACAAAAGTTTAGTGTGACTCATGGATTTACACACAAACAGTGGAATAAAAATTATAAAGTTACTAATGGTGTTTGTGACACGCTGATAGCTGATAGGAATACACGCGGTGTTTCTTCTTTTTGCCTTTTAAATGTATTTCAACTTATATCTGAGGAATCTGTGGTATTCTGATAACATTTTTAAATTTAATTTTGTTTAAAAATATAAACCCCTATCTAGGAATAATATAAAAGATTAAATAAATCAGTTTCTTAATAAATATAAGATAATTGGAAAGAAATTAAAGCACGAGTGGCATGAATAAATGAAAGGAAAGTGATAAAACCATCTTTGGTGGGAAAATATAATAAATATAAATATATATACTTAATAGAACGACACATTCTTATTTCCTATTTTTACTCATTTTATATCTTTAAAAATCGTTACTACTCACACCATTATATACCTACACCTGTCTACGTTCTTTTTCAATCCTTGGTATTTTAAGCGTGCTCACAATTTCTGTCTTCTTCACTCTGCATTCTATTTCACTCACACTGCAGTATTTTTGAACCTCCAATATCATGCACAGAGAAATACAATACAGACAACTCCACTTTTCGGGGGTTCCAGCGCTCCGGACGGCCAGGAGTCACGTTGGTGTGCGGTGGGTCGGCGCTGAGACTTGGCAGCATTTGCAGAACATTTTAAAGTTGTTTTTGTTTTGAAACCTGTAATTGTTTCTGAGCATTTTGAAAGATTTGTAAAGAAGATAAAGGTCAGAATATTCAACAACAACCTGCTGCAGACAGACTTGATATTACTGGTTTTGCCTTGTGCTGTCCAAGGAAATTACATTACAGGATCAATATAAAGCTACTTTTAGCTTGATAATTTTAAATATTTTTGATTGACTTGTTTTCAGGTCTAATTAGGTATTATTTTTAATTTCATAGTCCAACAGACAAAGATTCTCATCATAAGAAGCTGAAAATTCAGCTCTAAGATTTTCACTTATTTTTGCTTTTATTACAGACTCTTTCCTGCCTGGTTTCCAACCTGAGACGACTCTCATTTGGCTTTTGGACACCTGCACTCCAGGGCCTGTAGACAGCAGGGACACACACTGCTTTTTCAAAATTTTTCAATACTTCAAATCGCTTATTCCACTATTCGAACAGGGACATAAAAATATTGGGGATAAAGAGATTTGAGCTACAAAACTCAATCTCAAGAATCAGTTTCTAATTCAAATATTTCATGTATCTCTGGTGCCAAAAGAAAATTCTATCCTAATGAGATGTTATTCTTTAGGAACAAGTGTTTATCATGTCTTTGAATTTAATGCACAATTTTGCCTTCAGACAAATTGCTTTTGGTAATGGAAGAAGGGCAGCTAGCTGCTTTTTCCCCTTTATTTGCTGCAGTGATTATTTGGTTATTTGCTTGTTTTCCAGGGTAAAGATCTATGGCATCCACATCTGACGACAACCTGGCTCTCTGATCACTTATTAGCTTTGTAACGCTGGTAAATTCATTCGATTTTTCCTAGCCTGTTTTCTGTTTAACTGTTAAGCGGGCATGATCACAGGACATACACACTTCACAGAGGGTATGCAGGGGATAAATGAGGTAATGAATGTAAAGCACTTAGCAGAGGGTTCAATAAATGTGAGTAGTTTATTAACAGTTACTATAATATTAGTTATATTATAACTATAAATGATTGTTCATTTATTCAAATATGATTTATTCCATACTTTTGTGTCAGGTCCTGATAAATCCAGTAAAAGATAAGAAGCAGACATCCAAAAGGGAGATAAGAAATCCAAAAAGGACAACATTATTGACTTCACACATTTTTCTGGAGCTCATCATGACACAGCTACACCCGGGCAGTCAATGACACAGAGAAATGGCCCCATAATGACGTGTCCACAACAACAAATCAGACAACATTTGACCAATTGCTACTCATTTAGCTTCTAATTTACCAAAGATTTAACTAAGTGGAATCATTTTATTTTCTTCTAGATATTTTGTTTTTATGCAGACATGCTCACAATCATTTCTAAATTTAACCTATTTCGAATCTGTGGGTTTTCAGTGAGGAAGTCAGGGTGCTGGCTACCTTTCAAGACCATAGAAAGATACACATAACTGTATTTGGACATATGTGAATTCAGCTGCCTCTGTTTCTAAACAGAGGATGTGTTTGAAAAGCAAATTTTCATGCTCAAAAGCAAGCTGTCTAAAGTCATAATGCCTACTGCCTACTGTGTGCAAAGTAAGGAATTATGCATGATTCCTGATAAGAATGTTTTTGTAACAGTGATCAAGTACTAGATTTGATTACTGTGATTGTAGGAAAAAACTAAGTTTTAAAAATGTGTTGAACACAAATCATATATTTTCACATTTTAAAAAATTATTTATTTTCATAGCTTATGGCCAATTTTCCATTATATGGATACATTAATAATTAATACATAAAGCTTTAAAAAATCAATATACACTGAGATGTGAAACTGAAAGCTATAAACGCAAACTAGTAAGCGTGTCAATGTTAAGAGTTATTCATAAGTGTTTTAGGGTATTATTATTATTGGGCTTCTAATCACAGGTTAAAGATCTGCAAACTTCATCGATTCACATAAGAAATTAAGAGAGATATAGCTGTGTGTATTCTTTAAAGATAGCTAAGGAATACGCTGAAACATTTGACTTCAGTGCAATTAACAGTACAGTAACTGCTGGATCAGAAAAGTTTAAAGTCAATCACTGAGAACCACTTGAATGGACAGTGATTGATTTTGCTCACTCCAGCCCATAGGGGAATGATTGATCTGAGCTGTATTTTGTGCTAGCCTTTTCTCTATTGCAAACCTAATGAGGCATAAGGGGTAAAGTGAAAATGGAAACAATAGAAATAGATTTGTATCGGTGTGAGGCCAACAACATGGTGATGAAATAAAAAATTAATACAACCAGTTGTTTGGTATCAAAAAGCTGTACTCTCACATTTCCAGAAAGTTTTTGCCCAAAAGTATTATTTTTTTTACATTTCAGCATCTCAATTTTATTTGATTAAACAAGTTGCTACTGAGTACCTTCTATGAACCTAGAACTGGCAGGAGATGGTTAGACGGACTATTTTATTTAATATATGTTACAGAAATGCCATTACGATTGAGATTCCATTGCCAGAGTATATAAAAAATATACTTTTGGGTGTCTGTTATAAAGAACATTTGTAAGAATCAATCTTGTTGGTAAATACTTGTTTTGATGGTTTATGGAAGAGGTTAAAAATAAATGATATTTAGAAAATAGTAGTTCTAAGGCTCCACAGGGCTCATAGAGGCTTTCAAAGCATCAGCAGATGATACCTTGAGATTTGAAACTAGACATATTTACAACTAGAAAAGTACATTTAAATAGTTTTGTGGAGATGGTAGTTAAGAGGTGAATAAAAGATGTTTCCTGGAAGAAAAAATATATTAAATGCAATTGGTCACAATAAAGAAAGATTTGATGTGGCTAATAAAAATTGTCATTAGTCTCTGGAGTGTAGCTTTATAAACGTAAACTACAGTATTTTATTCATTCAGTAAAAATTTAACTTATCACGCTCCCTCCTACTTCAGCTAATTAATTCCGACTCAGCCTTCAGAATTCAGCTTATGTAATATTTCCTCAAAGCAGTTTTTCCAAACCTTTCAGACCGTGTGAGGTCTATCTTCCTCTATTTCCTTATAATACCCTACCTAACTTTCTTTCCTTGCACTTACCACACTAGTAAAGATAAATAATTGTATAATTAGTTTTTCCATGTGTTTGTATACTCAATGAGGGCAAAAACTATTTTCCGTATTTACATCCATATTGCCAGCACCTCGCACAGGGCTTTTCACTTAATAAACACTAAATTAAAACTGTTAAATCAGGAAGTGAATACATCTGTCCGTATAAATTTAGGCACTAAAGTTATAGAGTGAAATCAGGCATAACGTCCCCGGGAAGGCTCGGCGTGGGCGGCTGACCTCAGTCAAGGGGCAATGAT
Organism: Equus quagga; assembly: GCF_021613505.1. Lineage (NCBI taxonomy): Eukaryota > Metazoa > Chordata > Mammalia > Perissodactyla > Equidae > Equus > Equus quagga. The sequence goes on along the minus strand of NC_060268.1, from coordinate 6,814,306 downwards.
GGATCAACGAGAGAAGGCGCCAAGGTGGAGAAGGGACCTCTGGACGGCAGCGTAAAGGGGAAGTGAGCGGACGAGATGAAACTCCACGAGCAGGACAGACAGAGGCGTCCTCCGAGAGGCATAGGATGCAGGATCCAGCAGGGGGAACTGTGTAGCCACCCCTGACACAGGAAGGGTTAATAATCACTGGAAAAAGCTTGCCAATAAACTGTGACCCGGAGCTGAGAAGGCCAGTTAGCCAATGACGGGTCAGACCCCCGGGAGGAGCAACCTGAGACAGGCAGCGGCAGCCCGGGGGCACAGATGGAGAAACAATATCGATATCGGGAGCAGGAG